>NC_046243.1:6728110-6945877 GCF_009819885.2 Catharus ustulatus
CCTCCCCTGCAGCAGCTGCAGGGATCCCATCCAAGGGGATTGGGATGGGATGGGATGGAGCCCGGCCCCTCCTGCCCAGCCCGATTCCAGCCGGGATACCTTTGAAATCCAAACACCCCTGCAGTGCTTCCTGCCCCTGCTGTCAACAGCTGCTCCAGCCACTGGCTCTGCGATCCGCTGCTCCAGTGTGCAAATCCCCTGCTCCAGTGTGCAAATCCCGAGCCCCTGCTCCACTGTGCAAATCCCGAGCCCCTGCTCCAGTGTGCAAATCCCAGGACACGCTGCTGCCGATGCTGCCCTTGGATCTCCACGTGGGGCTGTTAATCAGCTCCTGTTACCACTCGCTGCTTTATCTCAAGTGGGAGTTATCTCCGGAGCAGATCTGGAGTGCTCAGCGTTCAGTTGGCACCGTTTGTCTTTGTAAGGGGAAATGGGATAATTAGCCAGTGGTTACCTAAGGGGCAGAGCAAAATCATGGAATCCTTTAGCTTGGAAAAGTCCTTTAAAATCAAGTGCAACCATGAAATCCTCAGGGAGAGCCTCTTCTTCCCCTCACTTCACACCTCTGCTTTCAAATACTTAATCCCAATAATGGGAAGAGTTTGGATGTGCGACTCGTCCTCTTAGCACAAGAGCATCGAGTACCTGTTAGAGTTGGATGGATTTGGTGTCACAGGACACGGTGTTTATGGGGTGAGTTCATGTAATCCCTGCTGGGGTGAGACCAGCACACAGTGAAGTGAAAAAATCACTGCAGTGATTGACTCAGGCTGGGGAGTTTTTCCCCTCTGTGCACAGCAAAGGTTAAAATCAGAATTTTGTTTTAATTTAAATATAATATTAAAAAAAAAAAAAAGGGAAAAAGAAAAAAAAGACAAGAGCTTTTAAAGTTGTAGACATACTTGCAGGTGCCGAGTGTTGGCTGCAGCCTTGCTCCATGGGATCCCAACATTCCCAGGTCCTGCTCCTGCATCCCCAGGTCTTCCCCAAGGCCTGAACTCCCCTCTCACCCCTGCAGCAGCACACATGGGTCACACTTCCAGAGAGTCAGAGGCAGTGGAGGATGTGGTGAAACATCACAGATTTATTTTGGTTGGAAAAGACCCCCCAAGATCATGGGAAGTCCTTGTATGTGTTTCAGCCCAGAACTGCAGCTTAATTATCCTTAATTACGCTGCCTTTTGCTGGCTACAACTCAGCTCTCCTGGAAGGGACAGAAGGAGCCAAGAGCAGCTCCAGTGAATGACCTCAGTGTTTGCTCTGCCCAAGGAGCTCAGAATTACCTGTCTGCAGCTGCTTTCTCCTGGTCACCAGTGTTTACACATGGAGCCAGTAACTCCACCTGTCCCCTCTCGTGCTGCAGGAATTCTGCAATAATTACAGGCAGCAATTTAAAGGTAGCTGGTTTTTCCCTGAGTGGAGTCAGGGCAAGATGCATCCACCCAGAGTCAGGTGAGTGTCATCACCTTTGGGAAAGGCTGGTCCAAAGAGATGCAGTGACAGGACAAGACAGAATGGCTTCTAACTGCCAGAGAGCAGGGTTAGATGGGATATTGGAAGATAATCGTCCATGTGAGGGTGGGCAGGCCCTGGCACAGGGTGCCCAGAGCAGCTGTGGCTGCCCCTGGATCCCTGGCAGTGTCCAAGGCCAGGTTGGAACAGCCTGGGACAGTGGGAGGTGTCCCTGCCCATGGCAGGGGTGGCACTGGATGGGCAGTAAGGTCCCTTCCAACCCAAACCATTCTGGGATTCTGTGATCTCCTTCCAGCAACTGCTGCAAGGAGGATTCTGCATCACAGGCGTGAGCTCCCTGTGAGGCTGCGAGGCAGTGTCTCACCAAAGCCCAGGAGGGATTTCTAAGCTGCCAGGTTGTTCTCAGGTGGGTTTTTCAGAGCCTGGCTCACTGAGCAGCTCACCTGGGCTGACAGCAGGAGGTTTCTGTGCCTTCTGTTCTCAAGGATCCCAAGAAACTGTTGGCTCTGGGGGCTGGGGCAGGATTTTAGCGCTGGAGAAATTTGCATTACTTAAGGAGGGTTTTCACGGCTCTCAGGGTCTGGCAGACTCTCTCTAATCATCTGAGTAAATCGTTTGCCCTGCCAAGCCGTGGAGGTTCACCCAGCAGGGCAGAGAATTGCTTAACTCCAACTTGTGGTGTAACAGAACGTCACTCAGAGCGTTTGGTAAGAGCAGGATGTGTGCCAAGAGAGCATTGCCCTGCCAGGGTCACACCTGTGCTCGCTCCCTTTCATCCTCTGGCCGTTCTCGCTGCGTTTGTGGTTTCCACGCCCTGTGCTCACGTGTGTGATGAGGTCTGAGTGTGGTGTCACTGTGTCCCCGTGTCCCCTGCTCCGGGGTGTCGTCAGCTCTTCTCCCATCAGCAGCTTCTGCCTTCAGAGCTGCCAAGGGGAAGAGGTCAGTTCACTGTGCTGCACACAGGAAGAGACAGTCACAAGACCGAGAGCAGTTGCACAAAAAGACTGGGTTTTTTTTTTTTTTATACTGGAAACCCCGTCAGCCACCTCTGTCTGCCCCAAAACCCTGAGGTGTGAAAAGCTGAGTTCCTTAACTGGACTGGGGAACGTTCCATGTCTGCAATATCAGTGGGAAGTGTTTGGGAGAGTTCTGATGGGAGGAAGATGCTCCCCATGCAGGTTGTGTCGAGTTGAAGTTCATCTGGGCTGTGCCTCCTCCAGCTCTGCAGCCCCTCAGCCCCAGTGGGGACAGAGCCCTCAAACAGCAGGGATGGCTCTTTTCCCAGAAATTATTCCACATCCTATCACTGCAAAGGTTCTTCACAAAACATATAGGGAGCCTCTTGAACTGATGTGCCAGCCTTGGAACAGAGTTCATCTGGTTCTGGGGAAACATTTGCTCCACAACTCATTTTTCTCCGTCCACAGCTCAATTTCTCAAGTTTTCAGGAGCAGTGTGAAAGATTTAACTGTGGTGAGCCTGGAGCAGGATTGACACTGATTAGGTACTGGGGTGGGGGGAGATATTTTGCTCAGCTGGAATGACTGCAGCAAAATAAATTAATGCTGAATGCCTGAGCTGTGGATGTTTGATTTGTTAATGGCCTTGGCTTTGCAGGCATTTGGTTGATGTAGCACATTTCTCAGTGCCATGTGCAGAAGTGCTGATTTCTCCCAGCACAGCTTCAAAATATGGAAGGCGAAACAGTGATAATTCTGTGTGCTGAGAGATGGAGCTCCTGGTGGTGAAGCTCCAGCATTTGGTACCTGAAGATAGGATCCAGCACAGCTTGGGATTATTGGTACTGTCCTTGCCACAGCCCTGGGAAGTGACCTGTGTCCCTCTTGGGCTGGAAACCTTCATGATATCTCGTGCCATGTCATATTTTTAGATAAATTTATCTGTCAGTGGATGAATTGTTGCAGGAGCATAAAACCCTGCACATCACCAGGTCCATTTTTCTTGCAACCTTGGCAGCAGTGCTGCATCCCTGTAGGGGGTTTGTGAAAGGAGTGGGATGAATCCAGAGGGGTGAGTCCAGAGGGATGAATGCAAAGGGTCCCAGGTTGTTTGGGATGATGTCCTTGCTGTTGGAGTTGCAGCAGTGGCACTGCCAGGAATCAGAACCTTGGCTCTGATCCACAGGGAGCAGCAGGTCCTGTGTGGGAAGGGAAGAGGCTCAAAAATAGCATTTCAGGGAAAACTTGCCTTTCCTGCAATCAGAGGTAGGAAGAAGGATCAATTCTCCTGCAGCTGAGGATGTAAACTGTGCCAGACAGTCATTAAAGGCATTCTCCTGTGCCTGGTAATGTGGCTGTGCTCTCAAGCTGCATCCCAAGCCTGCTCAGGAGCTGCCCCGTGGTTATTCCAGGGACATGGAGGTTCCTGTGGCCTCACTACCAGGTCACAGGCAGGCACCAGCCCTTCACTGTCCCTGTCCCTTCAGGCTGAACCCTCCTTGCACCTTCCTGGGGCATCACCTTGCCAAAAGTTGGATGAGATTCTCCTCAGATCATTAAAACCCTGCGTGATAGGGCAGGGATGTGGATCCAGCCCTTGATCAGGTGCCTGCTGAGCAAGCTGGGTCTGGGGCAGATCCCGTGGGATGGGCTGTGTTTCCAGGAGGGGCAGCTGCTGACAGCCATTTGGGTGTTGTGTGTCCATGGTGTGTTTATGAGGCTGTTGTCCTCACTCCAACGTGAAAATTAAAATGTTGTGCAAATGCTGAGAGCTGGGGGTGTTCACCTGGAGAGGAGAAGCTCCAGGGAGAGCTCAGAACCCTTCCTGAGCCAAAAGGGGCTCCAGGAGAGCTGGAGAGGGACTGGGAACAAGGGATGGAGGGACAGGACACAGGGAATGGCTCCCACTGCCAGAGGGCAGGGATGGAGGGGAGATTGGGAAGGAGCTGTTCCCTGGGATAGTGGGAGGTGTCCCTGCTCATGGCAGGGGGTGGCAATGGGTGGGCTGTAAGGTCCTTTCTCACCATACTGTGACACTGGGAATTAGCCTGGCAATGAGCAATTCCCCTCCAAACTCTGCATTTCTATCAGTAAGAATCTCTTTGTTTATGCACCTGTTTTTCATGCCAGCTTTGCCACAGGGAAGAGCATTTTCACATGATCCGACACATTTTTTCAGCTATTTCTGCAAATCCAGACTCCTGGTGGAGTGAGGCAAAGGAAAAGTAGAAATAGGTCAGGTATTTAAATAAGATGTAGTTGTCTCTCTTCACAGCAAGTTGCCTTTTTTCCTGCCTATGTGAATTGTGCTAATTTTTCAGGGAATAAAGAGAACAAAGGGAAGCAGAAGTGCCAGCATTTTCATTGTGGGATTAGAGCTTCAGAGCCCTTTACTTTGCAGAAGTGATACTGAGACCACTCTGGAACATCTCAGCAAATGCTCCTGAAATAATAACCCCCAAATTGTCTACTCAACCTCTCTGAATGCACAAAATCCACTTAAAATCCTGCCTGTCATTCTGCTGTCACATAAAAATTTGATTTCCCGGCTCCAAGCCTTGTCCTTGGTGCCTTGCAGTGTCATGAATGCATAATATTAAGGAAACACAGGGAAATTTGGGTGCTCTCAGGAGTCATCTGGCTTGAAATGCAGAGAACAGGCTGCCCTTGGTCGTTTGGGGTGGATTTGGATTTCTCAGCTTGGGTTTGTGTTCCAGGAGTGCCTGTGGCTGGTGCCACCCTCCTGCCAGGCCAGCTGTCACCTCAGCTCAGGCTGATCTCACTGCTCCTGCTCCTTGGAGAGGACATTAGGAATCCTCAGTGAAATTCCCCTTTTTAAGTATCTGTACTAATGGCAGGACTTGGTTCCTTGACTTTAAAGTTTTGTGATGGAAGGAAAATCTTCCTTACAAAACTGCCCAGCCTCCTTTCTCCTCAGGCTTTGCGTCAATCCAGATTCACCCTGGTGCTCCCAAGCAGAAGAGGGATGATTTCCATCATGCCTGAAATCTGATTAGACTCAAAGTGTGTCATTGGGGTGCTGTTATACTGATCCAGAGGTGATGTCAGTGCTGGTTTGAGCTGTGCTTTCCCTCATGGATGGTTTTACCTGGTGGAGGAAGCAATTTTCCCTTCATTACAGCACCAGGGACTGCTGCCTCCCAATCATCCTCACTTTTCCTTTCTTCCCTTCCTGAAATCTCTCCCTTCCTCCTCAACCCATCCATCTCCTCATTCCCTGCTGCAGTTACTGCTCCTCTTTTCTGCCGTGGTATTCTCCTTCATGAGCAGTCATCATCCCCATCCTTTGTGTTGGGAAAGAGGCCAGATTTCCTCAGGACTGTCTGCAAACCAGCATTGCTGGGGAGGTTTGGTGTAGATGGGATTCATCTGCCCCCAACACCCTGAGAACAGCTGTGACCTGTTCAGACATTATCCCTAAAACACCATCCCAGGAGCAGCCTGGGTGCTCTGAGTCACTTCAAGATCTGGGTTCTTGTTCCTGAGACCCCTGGGCTCTGCTCAGAGGTTTTTCAGTAGCACCAGCCTCAGTCCAAGCTGCTCCTTGGCATTCTTCTGACTCCCTCGTGTGTTTAACCCTCTTTTTAAGCCCTGCACATTTGCTGTGTCTCTTCAGGCTTCTCCGAAGGGCCCTGGGTGTGCTCTTGCCCCAGGGGTCAGAGGGAAGCAGCAGTGGGTTCAGGACTAACCCCTGGCTGCGATGATGGAGCAATGAGAGGTTTGTCCTGAGTCACCCTGACTGTGCTGCTTCCCCTTCCTGTCCTGTCCCCAGCCTGAGCCTTCCCTGCCCTGTTCCTGGGGGCTGGGGACGAGTTTTTAGCTGCCCTTGCTCTGGCAGGACGATGTGTTTGAAGGGAGCACGGAGCTGCCTGCAGCGTCTCTGCTGCCACGTCCTTCCCATCACAGGGCTCCCAGGAGGGACAGCAGAAATCCCAGGGGTGGGACAATCCCTTTGTCCCAGCGATTCTCCTTCTGGCCTTGGAGAGGGATGTTTGGAAGAGGAGGGACCTCAGCGAGGCTCCTCAACATCAGGTTAAAAGCCTGTCATTAATGGAAGGATGATTCAGCTTCCTCAGCTGAAGTGTCACCGTGTGGATGCTGGGAGAGGAGGAGGAGGAGGAGGAGGAGGAGTCGCCTTCCTCGCTGGCACCGAGCCACGAGCACCCCCTCCCTCTGCGCTCCCATTCCGCAAGAATCCTTGGGTTAACACCCACGAACCAAGTGAAGGTGGCGGGCAGGATGGCCCCAGAGCCGTGGGGAAGTGCCCGTGGGTGTCACGGTGTGCCCGTGGGTGTCACGGTGTGCCCCGGTGTCGGGTCCGTGTGACCGAAGTCGCTGCTCACAGCAGGGAGGGGGCGCGGGGACGGAGCCGCAGCAGGCTCAGCACACCGCGCTCTCTGTCATGCTGTTTCTGTGTCCCCTGAAGCTTTAGCTAATTTCTCTCCCTTTCCATTAGAAAAGGAGAAAAATCTGGGTTTTCAGATCAGCTCTGGAAATAGAGGCAGGAGCCAGCGCAGCTGTTCCAGGCCAGCGGAGGGGAGACGAGCCCGGTGCTGACAGAGCAAGGTTACCCCGGCGGGCAGAGCTGCGGAATGTGCCCCCGGGGCCGGATTAGCTCAGCACTGCTGCTGGACACGGCGCTGCAGAGGGCCGGGGAGCCGCTGGCAATTGGACATGATGTCACCGCGTCCTGCTTTAAGTAGGTCACGGTGACACTGCCCCGAAAGCGCCAGCGCTCTGCCCTGCGAGAGGGCCACCCCCAGGGCACGTGAGAACCCCTCCGGAGGGGAGCTGGGGCAGGCTGGGCTGGTGCAGGGGTTATCCGGGTGCGGGGAGCAGCGGGCGGCAGTGAATGAACCCATCCCGCTGCTCTGCAGCAGCCCCGCTTGGCTGGCAGCGATGAGGCATCAGATGGGATGAGGGATATCCAGGTTGCTATAGCGACCGGGAGCTGCTGCGCTGGGAGCAGCCGCTCTCCATCATCCTTCCAGCATCCCCGGGCACCCCTCAACACCCCCACACCAAGCACCCCCAGCACCCCCGGCCACCCCTCAGCACCCCCACACCCAGCACCCCACCCCTCAGCACCCCCACCCCCAGCACACTCGGCCCCTGCACGCTGCCCGTGCCCGTGCTCCTGGCCCTGGATGTTCCCCAGGATGGCAGAGCCCTCCCGGCACATCCCAGCTCCGGCTTTAGCGAGCCCAGCAGGGATGTGCACGGGATGGAACAGCTGAGCTGTTTGCCCCGGCTCTGCACGGAGCTCGGGCAGGGACAGTGGCCGCCTGCTCCCTGCACAGCCACTCCCTGAGCTGGAGCTGTGGCTGGGATGTGACAGCCCTACTTCCCATCCCCTCTGCCCGGGCACAGCCCTGCTGCTCTTGTCCCCGTGGCTTCCAATCCCTGGAGCCAGGCAAGCCGAGCTGCTGACTTCACCACAGCAAATCATCCTCTCTCTTATCCCAGCTGCTTCCCAGCAGTTTCGCTGGCACAGGTCAATCCCAAGGAATAACAGGAGAAGAAAAGAGAATTTCAGAAGTGCCCATGCTATTTGTTTTCCTGTCATGATTTTGGGTGATCTCTGGGAAGCTATGTTGGCTTCCCCCTTGTTGTGGCTTCAGACCTCTTTCAGGCTCTAAAAATATCCATTTAATTCACAGAGCTGCAGTGGGAAAAGCAGAGCTGCTCATCCCTCGGGATGGCTGGAGATTTTCTCTGTACCAAAGTGAGAGCAGAGATTCTCTGTGCTGCCATTTTCCAGTGTAAAGCATCCATCAGCTGTTCCAACTACTCCTTGCTACTCCAAAATTGTTGCCCCTTGAAAAAAAATTAAGTAAATTTGAGTGGAAAATGTATTAATAATCCCACACCTTTGTCCTCTCCATCAGCCCCCTGTACTTCACAGTCTTGCAGATGCTGAACAAACACATCCCAGATGCCTGTAAGGTGCTGGATTCACTTAGAAGTATTTTTGAGGGGAAAATTTCTACCTTCCTTGTGCTTCAGCTGGCAGAATTTGATCAGTAGCTGCTGAACAGGCCAGGAGCATCCTTTGAGGGGGGACTTTGCAAGTGTGGCCCAGTGATCATGGGGCTGGTGAATTCATTCCCCCAGCTGGACCATGGCAAGGACCAGCACTGGGAAGAAAATACAAGGAAAGATTTTTGCTGTTTCTCAGCGTGCCCAGGAATTGAGTGCATGATGTCCCAAACAGGAGGCAGCTCTGCACTCATCTTCCTAAGTGCTCTTATTTTATTTATGTGCCTGTGCATTTCTAATGCCAGGATCTTGGCATCACCGCCATGTGCTGCTTTCCTCTGCTCCAGCCAAGGACTTGGAATCATATTTTTGGCATGGTGGTTTTTATAAAATATGTAACGCTCCAGCATCGTGCGGTCACAGCAGAGCCGGGAGCAGGATGAGCTCTGACTCCCCAAAGCTTTGCCAGGCTCAGAATAGCTCTGAAATGTGACTTAATTGGAGGCTGCAGAAGAAGCTGCAGTTTATCCCTGATGCTGTCAGTGCTGACAGCAGGGTGGGGTTGGGGAGGGGAAGGGGAGCAGCACGTGCTGCTGGACTGTGACGTGTCCCCAGCATCCCCCCTGCTGGCACTGGGAGCCACAGGCCCCACATGCCCTTGCCCAGCTCTCCCCACCCTTTCCTTTCCCTTCAAAAATTCAAATGACATTGAATTCTGAGTGAATTTAATTTGCAGAATCATTGAACAGTTTGGATTGGAAGGCACCTTAAAGGTCATTTAATCCAACCCCCATTTCTGTGGTATGACAGGGATCAGGGAAGGAGCACTCTGTGGATTTTAGAGTTCCCTCCAGGGGGGCATGTGGCAGGTTGGGGGCCTTTGCCAGGATGTCCCATCCATCATCCATCAATCCTGGCTGCCATGGGGGCTGGGAGCTGCCTCTGCCTCAGGGGATTGGAATTTTTTTTTTTTTTTGCCTGCTGGAGGAAATGAAATATTTAACACACTATTGGTGGTTTTTTTACTCTTTTCATAAGCTACTTCATTCCTGCAGGTTCCCAGGAAATGCCTTGTTGAGTGAGCATGTGTTTTTCCTCCACAAAACCCCTGACCAGCTTTAGGGAGTGCTCATGGAGATAAATGGCGTCAGGCACTGGAGGCTGGTGGCACAAGGGCTGGTAAAACCTGAGTCTTCTCTCTCTGAACCACGAAGATGAATTCCCAGCTCCCACAGGAGCAGAACTGAGGGAGCCTGGAGCCTCCTGTGCTGGGGTGGGCAGGGAAGAGGGAAATTTATACATGGAATGGTTTGGGTTGGGAGGGAGCTTGAAGAGCATCTCACCCTGGGCAGAGACACCTTCCACCAGACCAGGCTGCTCCAAGCCCTGCCCAGCCAGGCCTAGAATGAATGAATAGTCCCAGAGGGGTAACAAGGTCCAGGTGTGGTTTTAGCTGAGCTCAGGACCTCCCTGATCCCTCCAACCCCAAACCCCACCATGGGCAGTGCAGGGGTGTCGAGGCTGGGGTGAGGATTCAGGCAGGGAGGGTTGGCCCTGGTTCAGCAGGAGGATGGAGCTTGGGTGGGGTTGTGATCCCTCTCTTGGATGTCACATGATGGGAACAGTGACATTCCCTTTGTGTTTCCACACATCCCTGCCTGGAGGAAGAGGAGTAGGGACACACCATGCGTGACATATGAAGTGATATCTCAAACTACTTTGGGGCTTTCCTGCCAAAAAATATCACTTTGGGGTGCAGCAATATGGTTGGAACCTGCCCCACTGAGCTGCCCTTGGGCTCTTTGGGTGTTTTACAGCAACCCTGGGAAGAGGAGGGGAGGAGCAGCCCCTGCCTCAGCACCTCAGGATCCCCTGCCCAGGAGCACCTAAAGCAAAGGGGTTTGCTGGAAGAGAGAGAAACATTTCCCAGCTCACTGGCATTCCCAGCTCCCCTGGCTCCTGGGGAGGGATGCACAAACACCCCAGGTCCTAGTTCAGTGAGGAAGGAAGTGTAGCTCACCAGCTGCTCCAGGACCTCCCAGCCTCAGATAAAATGCATTTTAAGAATGAGAGAGCCAAATACTTCATGGGCTGGGTTTGCCTCTCAGCCAGAGGGGAAGGAATACACCTGGATGTGCTGCAGACACATCATGGAAAAGACCCAGCAGTGTTGTGGCAGCTGCTGTCGTCTCAGCAAAGTGGCTTTTATGGCTCAGACACAACTCAAAGGGACCATCTCAGTGCAGCTGCCTTGGCTCTTGCCCGGTGCCATGGGACATGTGTGACACTTTGCACTGGGAAGAGACACACGTTAACAACTCTTGTTGCTCATTAAAAGCGCAAGAGCAGCGTTGTTGTCACAGCTCAGCAGTGTGATGATGAAATATGTGTCACTGAGCAGTTCCCAAATCCAGGCTCTGGTTTGCTCTGGTGACTCAATGTCAGCATGAGCTGCACACACACCACATGGGCAAGGCTGAGCCAGAAAGGCTTGAAAGCCACTTCTTAAGTGGAGGGGTTGAGGTCTCAGGTCACAGTTTAGCCTGGTGCTTCTCCTGCACATTAACAAATTGCTTCTGAAAAGCCACTTCTCACAGCCTCTGAGGTGATTTGCCTGAGCAGACCATGAGGCACAAAAGAAATATACTGTAAATATTAGCTGGTTTTGAAGATGGGGAAAAAAAATTCAGTGTCTCAAGTGTCACTTGACTTCAGATAATTGTGAAAAATCACACGGTGAGGAAGGACCTGGCAGCTGTGTTCAGCTCAGTGACCTTTCCCGGCACAAAATGCCTGGAGCAGTTGGTCTGACCTTTGACTATGGAAATTCTCCTTTTGATCCTGACTTGAGATCTCCTTGATTCGTGTCTGACTTTCTTTGTAGTCTCTTTTCCATCGCTTTGATCCATCTTAATGTCTGATCTCTGCCAAGGCCACCTGGCTCTGAGGAGCTCGACAAGCCCAGAGCTCTGAAAAGCTGGTGACACTCAGAGAAAAACATCCTGTGAGCCCTGCGAGGCTTTCACAAGGCAGGTTTTGCAAACCCCTGTGGTTTCAAATGTTTTCATCTCCCTCATGGCACGTGTGAGTCACAGACTGCCCGTGTGTGTCTGTGTGCATCCCCTGCCTCCTCCAGAGGGGAGAGATCTGCACCAAAAAGGGCTCCTGGCTCATCAACTCCCCTCCTCAGGAAGCCGTGGGATGAAGGGAGCTGCCTGCTCTGGCTTTGGGGTTGTCCTGAAAGGGGTGACTGGTGGCTGGTGGGGGGTTTCAGTACAGCCCAGCAGCCAAGTCAAGAAGGAAAGGGGATGTTAAATAATTTCTGGATCACACAGGATGGTAAATCATTGCTTCTAACCTTTTACAAGAGCCATGGTGTTCTAATAAGAGCTGGGTGGGGAAGGTGTTTTCTGCCTCTGAGGGTGGAGAGTGCCAAGGTGTTACAGGGATGATGCTGTCAAAATCATCTGAGTCTTACAAAGGGAAATTTATGCTCTGAGTGTGTAAATCTTTTCTGGCAGTGGGACCTGGTGCTTTGGAGCTGCCACACTTGAGATGTGACTGCTCTGGGAGAGGCAGAGCTGAGGTGCTGGAGCTGCAGCTCTGGGATGAAATACCCACCCAGGATTATTGACATGTGATGCCCTTTGTGTCCTGGCTCCCTGGGGACAGTGGCTTTGGGGATTCTTGTGGTCACATGAAGAGTGTCAGCCCATCCTGGGAGCAGCTCCCACACTCTGGGTGGTACAGGGGGAACACAAAAGGCACACAAGGTTTCAGTGCAGGTTCTGCTCTTGCACCCCTTGGGGATCCAGCTATTCCTATTTTTCCCCATTGAAGTTATTGTGGGAATAATTTTCTCAGTCAGGTCTGTAAGTTTTCCTTTGAGCCCATTACCCTCAGTATCATTGTCCTGCAAGCTGCAGAAACCCAGAAGTGTTTGGGTGAGATATACCCTGATCCCTGCCCTGCCAGACACCAGCCTGGGCCCTGAGCCCTCCTGAGACAACACTTATCTGTCCCCAAATGACACTTGTTGTAACTCAGATATGTCCTTGTTTATTACCCATCTTATATCCAGTGTGTTTTTAGACTCTGCTCAAGAAATTCCTCCCTTTGAAGGTAGGGAGGCCCTGGCACAGGTTATTCCATGGATGCCCCATCCCTGGAAGTGTCCAAGGCCAGCTTGGACAGGGCTTGGAGCCACCTGGGGTAGTGGAAGGTGTCCCTGCCCATGGCAGGGGGTGGCACTGGATGTGGTGGAAACTTGATGGTCTTGAAGGTTCCTTCCAACCCAAGGTATTTCATGATTTTATGACTCCATGATTGTCACCTCTCTGCCACCACAGCCTGGAGTGCTCCCCACAGTGACATCACATGTAGCCTGGAAAGCTGATTTAACCCTCCTTGAAATTTTCAGGATCCCTGTTTGTCTCCTTGACTCTTGTTAGGAAGCAAAGCCTTGCAAACTTCCTTTTTTTAGACCTCTTGAGTTTCTCTCTCACTGCTTCCTGTGTATTTTCTTCATGCAGAAGATAGCTGCTGCTTTTTTGGGCTCTTTTCTGCAGCCTCCCTTCATCTGGGAGCCTTTTTAATGGAGTTTTTTTTCATGGCTGAGCCCTCTCAAAGGCTGCAGCCGGGATCCAGATGAGGCTGCAGCACTGACTTGAATCAGGTGTTTCTATTATGGGGTATTCTCCATCCTGCCCCCCATGATCCTCACATCTTGTGTGCAGCTGCAGGCTTGCTTGGAGCCAGAGAACCACAGAATATCCTGAGCTGGAAGCCAACCAGGTAGCCCACAGTGCTCCTGCCTTTCCAGAAAGAGGCCTTGATCTAAACTCTGGAAAGGTTTGATGGTTTAAAGCAATCCCCTCTGGAATCCATCCCAGTGGGTTTATTGCTGCTGAGCCCTCATTTCACACTTGGCTGCACACTTGGTTGAAATCCTTCTGGTTTGTTGTCATGAAAATCAGGCAATTACTGTGCTGGCTTTGCCATCTCTACCCAAATTCTGCTTCTGAAAAGAGCTAATTTCCCACTCTGTGATGGGGAAAGCACCTCATTTAAAGATCCTGGGAAAACTTGCACAGATCCTGTTCCATCAGAGCCTTGTCAAGGATGGAGCTGCAGCTCTGGAGCTCCCCATCCCTGCTTGGTGCCTCTGTGCTGGGATGTTCCCAGCTCCCCATCCCTGCTTGGAGCCTCTGTCCCAGGTCAGGGGTTATTCCCAGCTCCCCATCCACTGTGCTCCCAGTTGAGGAGTATCTCATCAATGGGTCTTTGCTGTGTTTTCATACCCATAACAGTTCCTTCCAGGGCATTCCAGGTCATCTGGGCCTGTTCTTAAGCATGGAATTGTGGAATGGTTTGGGCTGGAAGGGATCTTAAAGCCTGTCCAGTTCCCCCCCTTCCCACTGTCCCAGGTTGCTCTGAGCTCCATCCAACCTGGCATCTGCTGTATTTTTATTTATTTAACAATGCATTTGTTTCATTTGTCAGCCTTACACCGCTTGTCCTCACCAAAACTCCCTCTGATCTCTCTGCACTCCTTGCCTTGCCCGTTTCCTCCCCACCACGTTGGTGCTGTGGATGTTTCTGTGCTGTGCTCAGCTCTGACAGATGTCTGTGGCCATTTCTGCGCCACTTGCCTTGTGTTTCCCCCGAGGTCCTGGATTAAATGCTCAGTCAAAACTCTTGTATTTCATGGGCCACTGATCTGTTTCCACTTGGAGTTCTCCTTTTTCTGCTGGTTTCCCTTTTGTTCAGCGTTGCCCCCGTGCCTTCTCAGCTCCTGCAGTTTCTCAGGAGCCGCTCTGGCCGTGGGATGTGTCCCACACACAGACCCTGCTCACTGGAGCCTTGAACACTTCCTGTGAGCCAGGAGAGCAAGGGGAGCTGGGGAAGGCCCTTTGGGTGCTGGAATGAGCTGGGGTAGATGGAGAAGTGCCCCAGTCCTGCAGGATTCACTGAGCCAGGAAAAGGTAAAGAGCAGCCCCAGCCTGGTATCAGCAGCTGTGGCTGGTACTGCCCAGCTGTCAGGAGAGGCAATTCCACCCAAAAATATTCCCTGTATTGTATGAAGACCTGAGTTTACAGAAAGCACCAACACCTTGGTGTTTATTATAAACAGAAATTACTCTGTGGTTCAGCACATACAGACATTCCCATGTGTTCCCTGGCAGGATGGGAGCAGTGCTGGGGTAGGACCTGACTTCCCCACAGAACCTTTTCCCTGTTCAGTTTTGCCAGCAGCCTCACGCTGGGTGCTGGAGCTGGGGTTTCTTCCCTGGCAGAGCTCAGCCAGCTCTCAGATCCCTCTGTCACTTCTGATGGAATCACTGGGAATAAGAAGTGGGATTATTTCCCAGGAGGAGCCCAGCAGCAGCATCTGTCACTGTGTCCTGATGGACCTGACTTCCATCAGGGCTTGGTTACACCAGGGCTTGGTGAACAGCCAGAGCTGCCATCAGCCAGGGCTGGAGGCAGCCACAGCAGTGCCTGGCACCCACAGGGAATCCCAGAGTGGTTTGGATGGGAAGGGACCTCAAAGCCCATCCAGTGCCACCCCTGCCATGGGCAGGGACACCTTCCACTGTCCCAGGCTGCTCCAAGCCCCATCCAACCTTGCATTGGACACTGCCAGGGATCCAGGGGCAGCCACAGCTGCTCTGGGCACCCTGTGCCAGGGCCTGCCCACCCTCCCAGGGAACAATTCCTTCCCAATATCCTATTCATCCCTGCCCTCTGGCAGTGGGAGCCATTCCCTGTGTCCTGTCCCTCCATCCCTTGTCCAAAAGGTGGTGAGACAGGTTTATGCTGTGAAAACTCCTTTTTCAACTGGGATTTGATTGGAAGTGGGACTTGTCTCTGCCTTTGTTACCATCAGAGCCCTGCTGAGCATCAGGATCTCCAAAGGGTATTTCTGTTGTGCTTGTCTGAGAGATTTTGTTGTCTTCCAGGATTGTTCTGGTCCATCTCAGCTTCTTCCTTTGGGATCTAAATTCAGCAGGAGCTCGGGGAAGCAGCTCCCCAGCCAAGCTGTTTGGAGCAGTGAGACTGGGAAGGTCTCAGTCCAGTTTCCCAGCTGCTGCAGCAGCTGTTCCCTCCCTTGAGCAAACCTGGGGACCCCAGGGCAGCCAGCAGCTGCCACCCCTCTGCCACTGCTGCTCCAGGAGTGAGTCTGCTGTGCCTGGTGGAAACCAAACAGGAATTTTTTCCCCCTGGCCTCGGACCAGGCACCAGGCCAAGAGTCCCAAGGTCCCAGCAGGTCCAGCTGCTCCTGGGCTGGTGGCAGGGCTGGTGTGGTGGGGTGCCCAGCAGGGACACCAAGAGGGGTTTGTCACCCCTGAGCACTCACAGATCCCTGTGGATTCCTCCAGCCAGGAGCTGCCTTGCTCCCCCAGCAGAAGGCTTTGAGGCTGAACCCTCACATGAAGAAAAGCAACACATGATGAGTGAAAGAGCTTTGGCAGGGTGGGATCTGGGAAGTGAGAGAAGGGGAGGGAAGCCTTAAGTTAATGGAGTTGGCACACGTGGCAAAGATCAGAGCATCTTCTCTGGATCCCTCCAGCCCAGGACAGCATTAACTTCACTCAGACGTGTGTGCAGTTGATTCTCCTCATCCCAGCAGGAGCTGAGACCCAGACTGATTCAGCTTCCTGCAGGTCCCACAGCCACAGGGCATCCAGGACCTTTGGATTCCCAGGCCAGGGTCCTGCTTGGTGTCAAAATTCAGGTTTTTGATGCTCCTCTCCCCAGGTCCTCTGGTGTCACCTAGAAGTTGCTGTGGGAGGGGAGAGGAAAGTCCTTCATCCTTATCCCTGTTAGGGACACTTGATGCTGAAGCTCTTCCCAAGGGGCAGGGATCTGTGAGAGACTCCCCTGTATGTGCAGTTCATTCTGCTAAGACACAGCAAAAATAGCAACCTAAGCTGGGATTGCAACCTCAGCTCACCCAGGCAGGAGTAAACAACATTAAATACCTGGGACAACACGAGGGCTTT
This sequence comes from Catharus ustulatus, assembly GCF_009819885.2. Taxonomy (NCBI): domain Eukaryota; kingdom Metazoa; phylum Chordata; class Aves; order Passeriformes; family Turdidae; genus Catharus; species Catharus ustulatus. The sequence goes on from NC_046243.1 coordinate 6,744,549, forward strand.
GTGTGCTGGGCTCTGCCAACCTGCTGCAACCAACCAAGTATTGCAATGGAAGTGGTGAAAATCTGAATGATTTGGGAACTGCATAAAAATGTAGCTTAAGGGATGTGACACGACCTGAACAGTCTGTTAATGGAAATGGAGTAAAAACTGCACAAAGGACTTGGGCTGTGGCAGTGGAAATGCTGAAATGGCTCAGACAAGGCAGGACCTTGGGTCTGGAAGCAAAACACAGGGAATAAGATCTCAGCACATCCCTCTGGAGTCTGGAGCATCCAGAAAGGCAGCAGAGTCAATGTCAACAATTCTAAAACACTCAGTATTATACTGAAAATGCTGGAAATTTGGGAATTTTAAGTGTGGGTGAGGTCACAGGAGAGAATTACCAAAGGCCAAGTCCCTGGATAGCTCTTCCCATTGGTGGTGGCTCATGGGAACGGATCTACTGTGGATTTTCCTGTAGATCCCCTCTCCTGGGGGATCTCCAGAGGTTCTTGGCTGGTCCCAAGGGCTGATGGCTGGAGCTGGGGCATTGACTTGGTCTCAGCTCCATCCCAGCCCCCAGAGCAGCCAGGCCATCAGTGGGGCCATGGCAGTGCTGGGTTCTCTTCATCAAAAGGGCTGGAAAAGCCCTGACACAGCTGCCCAGGGCAGTGGCAGAGAGATTTTAAAGCCATGTGGGGACATGGGTCAGTGGTGACCTTGGTAGGGCTGGGGGAGCAGTTGGACTTGATGATCCCAGAGGGTTTTTCCAACCTGAATTATTCCATGATTTATGATTTCCCTATGGCATGCTGCCCTTTAGCAAAGGGGGACATTCTTGCCAGGCATCCTGGCCCTGCTGTCCTCATGTCCCCACTGGCAGTGACCCCAACAGCCACAGACAAACGATGTGGGGAGCAGAAAGTCCTGATTCACTCATAGGAAGCATTTTTAGTGCCAAAACTGGGTTAGGGGATTCAAAATCCGCAGGAACAGGATTGGTCTGTCCATCTGAGAGGGAACTGGGAACAGCCACCACCCACGTGTGGTTCCTTTCACTGTTTCAGGCTGTGTTTGAGTCTCTGAGCTCAGCCCAGAAATGTCCCTGCCACTGCTGCAGGCACAGAGCTGGGAGAGGTCACTATAGGGTCATTCAGGGGGCAGTGGCCAAGCTGGCAGCAGCCCCTGGACCCTTGGACCCAGCCTGTGCTCTGCCCATGGAGCTCAGTCCTCCCACCGGCACCGATCCCAATCCCAGAGCGGGAGGCTTCACGAGCAGGAGCCCAAAGCTGGGCTCAGAGCTCAGGCCTGGCTCAACACTGAGTTTTGGGATGGCTGCAGGATGTGCCTGACCTGAAAAAGCTTGTCCCAGCTGTGGCCATCCCATCCCATCCCATCCCACCCCATCCCATCCCATCCCACCCCACCCCACCCCATCCCATCCCACCCCACTCCACCCCACCCCATCCCATCCCACCCCACTCCACCCCACCCCATCCCATCCCATCCCATCCCATCCCATCCCATCCCATCCCATCCCATCCCATCCCTCCTGACTCGTGTCCCTTTTCCCGGCAGGGAGAAGCGCTCTCTGCACGTCACTGTCACCAACCCGGTGCAGTGCAGCCTGCACGGCAGGAAATGCACCGTGTCCGTGGAGACCAAGATCAACCAATCCCAACCGGATTTCACCAAGCACCGCTCCGGCTTCGTCCTCTGCGTGCCGGGCAATTAAGGGCGCCTCCCCTCGGACCGGGCTGGGCTCGCCCTCCCCGCACCCGAGACTCGCCGGGATTCGTCGGGAGATGCTCAGCAGCGACTTGCCAGGTGCCTAAAGCAGCCTCTGAAGCTCGAGGTTTAGAAAACCCAAATTCTGGGGGGTTAGAAAAGCCAAATTCACATGGAATGAAGGCTTAAAATAGCCAGTGACCTGTTCTCCATCTTACAAACCAGGCTGGAATATCAAGAAAGTGCTTCCTTTGGAATTAGTATGGAAAAATGAGTTTATAGGTACTTCCATCCTTTCTTCCCTTTCCCACATTGATTCCTCACTCCCTCTCCAGTTTTCCCTTCCATGTTCCTTTCCCATGTGTCAGTTTTGCAATATGATGCAGCCTCCTCCGGAGGAACCAAAGATACCCAGCTCAGGGAGTCAGGTTCTGTAGGGCCAAATCCCCACGGAGCCAGAGCCAGGCTGGGAAGGGAGGGCTGGCTTTCCCTGCCGGAGACACTCCACACTCCTCCAGCCCCTCCAGGCACACGGGGCTGGGGAGGTACATGGAGACACCTCCAGACCTGCTGCTTTCCCTCGGGAATTCATTAACCCATTGAGGCACCTTGGCTGGAGAGGGGACTTCCCAGTGCAGGGCCTGGTTTTGTTCATCCTGCATTGCTTCTTGCCTTAATTACCCCCTCCAAGGGCCTAAAGCTGGTGAGTTCCCATTGGAACCACGTGGCTTTGCTGAATTTTTAGATGATCCACATGGCTTTGTGTCTGTACCAGCACTGGGGTCAGGGAGGGCTAAAGGGACCCACAGCAGGGGTGAGTCCAGGAACAGGGGGAGCTTTGGGGGGCCCAGCTTTGCACTATCCAACATTAACCTGGCCCCAGCTGCCAGCACCTGGGCTCCTCCCTCCAAAGAGTTTTCCTGGCTCTTCCCAGCAGTGGGCTGTGGGTGTTGGGCTCGTCCTGCCCAGCCCAGATAACCCTGAGCTCTGTGTTGATGGAGGCATGTGGATCTCCCCAGTGGTTTATTCCCACTGTGCTGGGTGCTGCTGTGGTTCCTGAGCAGCCCAGGCTGTTGGGATTGTACATTGGGATTGTCCTGGCACTGCTGGTCAGGTCAGGATTCCCAGCCCTGGAGATGGGGGAGCTGTGTGGTGACCCCACCTGGGGTCCCAGCCCGGCCGGCAAAGGGAGAGCACTTGTTTGATGGAGCATTTTGGGAATTAGCCTGGAAGAGGCTCCTCACTAACAAAAGGTTTCCTGAAGCCGTGCCATGGACATGGGGCACAGGGACAGGTCGCTGCAGCCTTGGTGTCCCACTGCCACCCCCGAGGCCAGGGGGTACAGGGGTGTAGAGCAGCTCTGGCTCTGCGTGAACTGGGACAAGCCCACGCACAGGGAGGCCCCACGCTGGAACTCTCCCTTCCCATTGTCCCTGGCCTTGGAGCAGCCCCGGCAGCCTCCCAGCTCCCAGCCCAGCCCCCAGTGCCCCCTCTCGGTGCGCAGTTCTGGGATGTCCGGAGGGTCCTGTGCCGGGGGCTCTTCCAGCCCCCACAGCTCCAAGGCAGCACCAGCGCTGGGCCGGGAGCCCCGAGCCTGCCACGCTCACACAACGCCCTGGGAGCACCCAGGGACCACCACGGACCCTCCAGGGACCCTCCAGCGCCTCCTTTCACCCCACGTCGGCTCTTCGGGAGAAGCGACACCAACGCCAAAGCCACGGGCCATGGGCCACCCCCGCCCGGGCCACCCCCCCCCCCCCGCCGGGCCGCTCCGAGGGAAGCTCCGGCCTTGCTGTGCCTTTGGATTTGCACTTCTCGCTTTCCGTGTCCTGGTGCAAACGTCCCCGCCGCACTAACCCCGGGCAGGTGCTGGGGTGGGATCAGCACTTTCGTACCCGTGTCCCTCCAGAACGGTCGGATGGAATTGGGATGGACGGCAACGAATTGCAGGCTTGGGAAATTTCTCCTGCCATGAGATGGCAATATTGTATGTGATGAGATGTGTCTTATAAAATATATTATCTGTTCCTGCTCTGGTTTTATATATATAAATATATATAAATATATAAAATATATATATTCCTGGTTTTCCCATAAATTAACTAGTTCTAAATTGAAACTTCAATTCTCAGCCAAGGGCAATAATGCAATGACCCCCTTCGTTTTTTGTTTTGTTTTTTTTTTTTAATAAATCGCTGATATTTTATGTGTAAAAGAGCAGAAAAAAAAAACCTACTATAATGGACCTGGGTTTTGTTTACATAATTCACTGTAATAAATAAATAAAGGAAGCAATTAATTGCATCCCCCCATGGCGCTGCCCGTTCCTGCCGGCTCGGGGGCGATGATGCCCGGAGGGATCCGTGGCCGATATCCCGATTTCCCCGCTATCGCGACTCTCCCGCTCCGGCTGCTGCCGGCCCCGCCGCTCTCCCACCACGGGGTGACCCCGGCGCCGGTAACGCGATTAAAGCGGCGGCTGCGTTAAACCCTCTGTCGTCAACACAAATCCCACTGCCAGCGTCCGAGGGCTGCGAGCGCAGAAAAGACTCGGCCACGAGCCGCTGCCGTGTAATGGATGGTCAGTGCATTTTTATTTAATCAGCACAGTACAAAAATAAATAAAAATAAGGGGAGGGGATTAAATTACAGGCACACTGAGCCCCATGACACAGTCGGTCGGGTTATAAACCACACATACTTACAAACACACTATACACATACATACAAAATGAGACAAATATAAATTAATAAGTAACAATACCCACCAATTTGGTCAACAAAGATCTACAGAAGAGATTGCACTAAAAAAACGTACGTACACATGTATCATTAGCAGGGTCCAATGTACAGCCATGAAGAGCTTCAAGTGAAAAATCAAAAATAAAAATAAATGGCACGTTATTTCTCCCTCTCGTTCGCCAGTTTAACGCCCGAAAGACCAGAACTAAACTAGAACTGAGCACACGGAGAAAAAAGAAAAAAAACTATAAAACCCAAAAAGAAGGTCTCAGTCCCCAGGCCTGATACGGGAATACCGGCTCGAGACTGCGGTGTCGGGGTGGTGGCGGGTCTTTGTGCATGGGTGTAATTTTACAGCCATCTCTCGTTAAGGTTTTTCTTTTGATTATTATTTTTTTATGCGTTTTTTCCTTTTTTTTTTTTCCCGAAGACACAAAATGCTCCTGTTTGCATGCGCAATACCACTGGAAAAGCAACAATGACAGAAGAAAGAAGGGTTTTTTTCTCTTTCCCCCCCGCAGGTTTGCAGTTCGTTGGGTTTGTTCTAGAAGAATTCATATAGCAGCATGTGGCGGCTCCCCTTGCTTGCACACTCAAGTAGATCCTTTACACAATACTCATGATCAGTGCACGATGGGAACAAGACATTTCACATTGATCTCATGAACAGTAGTGGTGATTCCCGTCACCCGGACCCGCTCGGGAATTCGAGTCTCTTCAAAGAAAATAAATAAAGGGAGGGGGATGAGGGAGGGAGGGGGGGTGGGGGGTCCCCGGGCCGTGCCCGCGTCTCTGTCCCGGTACTGCCGGTGAGTCCCGAGCGGGCCGGTTCAGCCGCCTCCGCTGGAGCCTTTACAGAATTTTTTTTTTCCTTTTTTTTTTCACCCCTACCTGGGCTCTGTCTCGGTGATGCGGTGACCGGCCCCGCGGAGCCCCGCTCCGCTCCCGGGGGATATCGGCTGGGGGGGTTCTCGTCTCCCCATCCATGAATTGCTGGGATCAATCCGGCGGCAGCGCCGCAGCATCCCCGAGCCCGCAGCGTGGGGAGGGGGCGGCGGCTGGAAAGCGGCGGCGCGGGAGGGAACCGGGGCTCTGCGCTCCGCTCCGGCCGAGCCCCCCGTGTCCCCCCAAGGGGGGCGGCGGCTCCCGCCCTTCCCCGCCGGGCAAATCCCCCCGGGAAGCGGCTCCGGGCGGGCGCGGCGTGTCCGGGGGGCGCGGGGGGCGGCGGGCGCTCACCGGTCGAGGCCGATGAGCAGCCGGCCCTTCTCCTCGGAGCCGCTCTCCTTCTTGAGGTCGGCGAAGACCTGGGTGAAGTAGTGCGGGTCGGCGTTGACCTGCAGCATCTTGGGGCTCATGAGGTCGATGATGGAGAGGCAGCGGTCCCAGAAGGCCTCCTTACAGCTCTCCACCAGGAAGGGCTTCAGCGGGTAGGAGATCTCGTTGCCCATGTAGGAGTAGGAGAGGTACAGGCAGGTGAGCAGCACTGCCTGCAGTTCGTGGTCGCTGGCCACCTCGGCCGAGATGACGTCCCGGCACAGCATGTAGAGGAAGACCACATTGGCCGGCGTGATGAAGCCCTGGTCCTGCCAGCCCTGCAGCAGCAGCGAGCGGTCCACGGAGCGCAGCCAGAGCACGGGGTCGGTGGGCGAGAGGTGCTTCAGGCGGTAGCAGCGGCGGCACAGGAACTCGCCGAGGCAGCGCAGCAGCTCGCTGGTGGACGCCTGCACCACGACCCGGCGCGGGGTGGCGGCGGCGGCGGCGGGCGCGGCCGGGGGCGCCTTCTGCGCCGAGGCGAGGGCGGCGGCGGCGGCGGCGGGGGGCGGCGGGGGGGCGAAGGTGGCGAGGTTGGCGCAGGAGAGCGACTTCTTCAGGTTCTCGTTGTTGAGGTGGGTCACGTTGCTCTGGTAGCCGCCGTTGGGCTGCACCTTCTTGGAGCTCTTCTTCTTGGCGGAGACGGCGGCGATGCGCTTCCAAGGCAGCACCGAGATCAGCGAGTGCCGCTTAAGGCCCTTCTCCTTGGCGTTCTTGCTATTCTGCACCGCCGTGTAGTGCCCCACCGTGGCCGCCCCCTCCTCGAACAGCGGGGCCTTCCGGTAGCTCGGCGACAGCGACAGCACCGTGCCCATGGCGCCGGCCGCCCGGCGGGCCCCCGCCGCCCGCCCCGGCCCCGGCCCCGGCCCCGGCCCCGGCCCGGCCCGGCCCGGCCGGCCCCGCTCTCGCTGCTCCGCCGCCGCCGCCGCCGCCGCTCAGCGCCGCGCCCGGACCCGCCCCGCGCCGCGCGCGCTCCCGCCGGCGCAGTGCGCGCGCCCGCCGCCCCCGCCGCCCCGCCCCGCGCCGACACGTGCGCCCGCCGCGACAGCTGAGGCCACGCCCCCTCGGTGGCAACGGATGGAGAAGGCCACGCCCCCGACTGCGCAGAGCCCCGCCCCCAACCGCCCCCCATGGCCTTGAATGGCTCCTGCCCCGCCCCCGGCGCTTCAGGTCCCGCCCACACAAACCAGGCCCCGCCTCCCGCTGTTTATGAATGACGGTGTCCCGCCCCTTGCCACGCCTCCTCGCCATGGCCCCGCCCCTGCTCGCCCGGCCCCGCTCCCCGAGCGCTGCCCGCATTGGGGTCCCGCAGCACCCGCGGTGCCACCGAACCCCGGGCAGGGCCGGGCAGGGCTGGAGGAGCTGTCGAGCCCCCGGGCAGGGGCCGGGCACGACACGGAGAGGAAAAGAATAAAAAGCAACGAAAATAATTTTTCTAAAAATCCCAAAATTACGATTACAAATCCCTCTCCACCGGCATCCTGGAGCCGCACTCCGGATTCGCACCCGGGCCCTACAGCCCGCACCGGCCCCGGCCGCCCTTCCCCGCCGCTCCCCTCGCCCGCCCGTGTCTCCCCAGCTCCGGGCCGGGGGCCATCGCTCGCCTCGAAGGTACCGGGGCAGTGGAATGCCTGGTACCGCGTTTAGAGGCTGGGCCGGGTTTTGGGGAACGCGCCTGCAGCTCCCGTACTGCCCGGGTTCCATGGTTCTGCTTGGAGCCGCTGCCCCAGCCCAGTGCCCGTCAGCCGGAACGGGATTCTATTTCCACTGGGACCGGCATCCCATCCCCACTGGGACCGGCACCGGGACCGGTATCCCATTCCCACTGGGACCGGAGCGGTGCCGGCTCTGGCGGGAGGCACCGGCCCCGCCGGGCTCTGCTGACCTGCAGCGACGCTCAGAGGCCGCTCCGCTGCCACCGGGGCTGCCGGAACCGGCTCCAGCCGCGGAGACCGGAGCCGCTCCCGGGGGCCCCTGTGGCCCAGGAGCCGCAGCCAGGAGAGGTCGGGCACACCCCGGCCCTGTGCTAATGTATGTGTCATTTACATTAATGTGTGCCTATCTATGCCCTGCCCCGGACCTGCTGCCAATCCTACTCCCACGGCAGGAAAATCTCAAAAAAAAACCCAAAATCTCTCATGACGACAGACTTGTCCCATAAAACTGCCTGTCCTTCAGAGCACATTCAACCCTCTGTGGAGCTGGTTTTTGAGGGGTGGCCAGGACTCTCTGCAGTGCTCCCTCCTCTCAAAAGGCTTTGCAGGTTTTGCTGTCCGTGGGGACAGTCACAGTCCAGCCTGGGCACTACTGTCACCAAGAATTCCCTTTGTCCATTAAAATATCCCCAAGATCCAAGCAGCAATAGTCAACTTTTAAGTTCAGCCTTATGAAGTTTGAGCCAAAAGGGTTTAAAAACAGGCTCTGCAATTTGAGGGGTTTTGGGCCTAATATTAATATGCTTGGAGATGCCTGAGAAAACCCCATTGTTCCAAAGGCAATTCCAAGGGCTAAGCCTCCCTGATCCCACACAAGGCACCAAAGCTGTGTCTCCTCACCAGCTGCATCATCTCTGCTCCTGGTCAGGTCCCCTCAGCCTTGAGCACAGGGACCTGCCAGCCCCCCACTGTCACCTGTGGGGTCAGGATCAATTCTGTTCCCACTGGGGGATGACAGCTGCAACTGTCCCCAGAAAGGATAAACAGGACAGAAGCTGAAGGAGGGCAGGGTTGGATGGGATATTGGGAAGGAATTGTTCCCTGGGAGGGTGAGGGGCCCTGTCACAGGGTGCCCAGAGCAGCTGTGGCTGCCCCTGGATCCTTGGAAGTGTCCAAGACCAGGCTGGATATTGGGGCTTGGGCCTGGGACAGTGGGAGGTGTCCCTGCCCATGGGATCACACTGGGTGGTGTTTTAGGTCCCTTCCCAACCCAAGCTCTCCCCAGATTCTGTGACTCCTCATCCATCTCTGCCCCAGGCCCTGCCTATCCCTGCTTCCATGAATGAATTTCCCCTCACTCACACACAATTAAGACCTCATTCAGCAAATCCCATCCAAAAGACACATCCCTGGGGAAAGGAAATTGCCACTTCAGGAGCATCACACTGAACTGGACTGAGATGTTACGGAAGTAACTCGGGAATTAAGAGTTAAAAAAAACAACTATTAAAACTAGAAATGCCCTTCCCTAGTGCCTGAGATATAGGAGCAGTGAAACCCTTCACATTTTCCTGCCTCTGAGGGCAGGCTTCTTTCCTGCATCACCTGCTGTCCCGGGAGTTTCAGACAAGAAAATTCAAAATATTGTATCAATGACACCCTAAACAAACCTCCTCCCCAGCCTTTGGAGGAATCTGAGCCTGGCCTTGTGCAGTGTGAGACGACAGCATGGTGTAAGGGCATGATCAGGCAAGGTTGGAGGGGTCAGAGGTCACATTTAATCAATTTTCAACCATAATAGTAGTGCTAATAATATTATTATACATTCAGTAGCACTAGAACTTGTTGTGCCAGGAACACATCACAACCCATAAATGTTTCATGATGATGCTTCACACATTCATATTTGGTGTCTCCAAAATATCATCCTCAACAATGCTTTGGTGAGGGGATGATCCCACCCTTCCTTCAGCAAAGGAAAAGCTGCACCCAGCCCAGGATCTGCCCTGGCAGCTGAAGACAGGAGACAGAGGTTTTTGAAAAAAAAATTCTTTATTGGAACTCATCTGAACATCAGATATACCTGGTGTTGGTTAGCAAGAACCGTTTGTACATTTGATATTGATGGTGCCAAAAACCCAAACAGCGACTGACTGGAGGAGATGGAAATTAAGAATAATAAAATAAAATAATAGGTTGGAGAGGTCAAAATGTGAACAGAAAGGGGAAAAAATCAGCCAGTCTAAGAGTCAGTGTGAAGGCAAAATATTTCCTGATAAAACAGAATCCTTTTACAAAATATAAATTTTGTAAGAAAAACGTGGAGAGGGAAATAGAGACAGGGAAAGGAAAAATAAAGATGAGCAGGACAGAGATGCAGAAGCTTACACTGCCCAAATGGCATTAAAACTTACTGGAAACCTCACCAGAAAACGGAACATGCTGGAATATACCGTGCTCCGCCCCCCAGGACTTTGGGACCGAGGAGGAAGCTGCCCCTGGGCTGTTCCAGAGGGCCAGGCTGTCCCAGCTCGCGTAGGGAAGCAGAGCTCAGCGCTGCTGCAGCACACGCACAGCTGGAGTCGGCTCCGCCATCACCTGCTCCTCCTACCAGCGCAGGTGGGGAGGGAGGAAACATTGAAAATCTAAGTCTATCTGCAAACAAGAGCATGCAAGTCAGGCTCCAGGGAAACCTGCGCCGTTCCCTTCGCCGAGAGCGGCCAGACGGAGCCGGGGCTGCAGCGACAGCTCCGGCCCGCAGGAAATCATCGTGGAGCTGCTTTCGAGGGGGTCGGAGGCCTTGAGGATGGAAAATAAACCAGCAGTCTGTACATTTTGGGTTTGTTTGGTTCAGTACAAATGGAATCGAGTTGGCTGCTCGGACACCGCCAGCACGTCTCCGATTTCAGGGCAGAGGAGATGAAACAAACTGGTTTTGGGCACCTACTGGTAACAAAACGCTGTCCCTGCTGAACTCTGCCGTCCCTCAGGAAGTGGAAAGCACATGTTTAGGTAGTGTAAGCCTTTTTCCTTTTATTTAGAATACCCTCTTTGTTTAAACAATATTCCCCCCCCAGATACAAAGTTCGGCCAGTAAAGATTACATGGAAACTGGAACACGCATCGTCTGGAATACAAGATGCACCGGATGAGGAAGTTTAAAAACTTTCCGAGCGAAAAGTAGAACAAAGAAGAAAAAAAAAGTCTCCTAACATTTTCCCAAAGGTTTCACTCTCCTGTCACACACACTCTCCAAATGACAGCTAGCAAATTCAACTCTGCAAAGAGAAAACAGAGCCACGTCACTCAACAGGAGAGGGAACGTGGCTCAGGGACACGGAGCACAGCGGGGACTGGCAGCGACTCCGGAGCTCTGCAGCCCCCAGGGAGGCCCCACTCACCTATGTCAACTTCTTGGCTTTGTTGTAGAGCGAATCCACTACTTTGCTCATGTTCTGAATCGTCTCGAGGGCAGCCTCGTAAGTTTTGTCTACGGGGGGTTCGTCAAAGATGATCAGGACACCCTCACCCTGGTCAAGGATTCCTGTGGGCACAAGCTGCTGTTAGCACTGGGTTGCTCAATGGATCACAGCTTCCAGACAGCAGGAATTTAGGGATCTACCCCAGAAACACCCAATCAGCCATACAGGGTTTGGGGAGGGCTCATACATTGGGTTGGACTGGCTGACTTTGGCCAGGACTACTTTAGCATTCCCAGAAAAAAAAATACATCCCAGAGAACAGCCTGAGAAGCCATCCAGGAGATGAGCATTCCTGCCCCTTCCCTACCACCTCCCTGCCTCCTCAGGCCCTGTGACCAGCACGATGGCTCAGCACAGCTGGGTTATCCTGGAGCTGTGCCCAGGTGTGCTCTGTGTCCAACGTGCTACTCCCAGGCATTCCCCTGGCTCAGCCACATCCAGGGACAACAGAACCAAGAGCACAGCTGGTTCCTTGAGGGTTATTGGGGCAGCAGCCTGCTGTGGGCCCAGCTAAGCCACAGCACCACACTGGGCCATGGGGTGCCCCCACAAAACACTCTGGACACAAACAGCTGGGAAAGCTGACCCCATCCCTGGTCAGCTCCAAGAGGGAGAGCCCAGTCTGGCCAGACAACAAACCTGGGGGTCCCACACTGTTCCTGGATGCTGTCTCAGAAAAGGGACCCAACAGCATTTTTGAAATTAACCCTTGGGTTAAGGAAGGTGGATGGAGCAGCAGGAAGAGCCTTCCTGACTGTCACCTCCAATGGAGCAGCAAGAACAGCATTCCTGACTGTCACTCCTGACTGTCCCCTGCATATCTGCTGCCTGAGCAGGTTCAGAGGAGGAAGGGGAATCCAGCCACAGCTCATGCAAACCAGGGCAATCAGAGCTGAGGGATGCAGACTCACCATGAAACTTCTTGTCCAAGATCATCTGTGACAGTTTCCTTTCTACCTCAGCCTGAAATTAAAGCAGAAAAATTAAAAGTCTCCCAGAACACATAAAAATATGTGAATTTTACTGCTGCATGCTTGACAGCCCTGGTGGGACACTGCTCAGCAGCAGCTCTTCCACCCTGAACGTGGCTTGGACAGCACCACCCGCTTGAGATGCCTCAGGAAATTAGGGAGCAGTTGTTAATGAGCAAGCACCAGGATGTCCCTTGTCCCACAGCTGACACTGTATCTGTCACTTCACACAGGTTTTACCTGTGGGGGTTCTGGAACTTTCTAACTTAGTTCAGCAAGGATTTAGACAAGAGTTGGTCAAGTTTTATTTAATCCACGCAGGACCCAGCTGAGCTCCTGCCCAGCATCAGGAAGGCCCACAGGAGGCAGCTCCTGTCTGAGCAGAGCTCCTGTCAGAACAGCTTTTACTCTGAATATTAAGGATGTGTTAAACACCATGAGCTAGTCTGGGAACAGATTGTGTGCCAGTGGAGGTTTAGGCTGGCTATCAGGGAAAATTTCTTCATGGAAAGGGTTGTCCAGCCCAGGGCAGAGGTGAAATCACCAGATTTAATAGATGTGTGGATGTGGTACTTGGGGACATGGGTGGTTTTGGCAGCGCTGGGGGAATATTTGGACTCAACAATCGCTGAGGCCTTTTCCAACCTGAATGATTCAGTGACCACAAAGGCTGAGCTCAGCTCACTTCCCAACCTCTGCCCTTAATGCTAGTACAAGACAACAGCACTCTGGGGTCCAACTGGTTGGGATTACAGTGGATTTTCCTAGAACTGAATCTGTCTGGGATTATCTGTAAAGCAGTTACTGCATAGTCAGTGTGACAGACGCATCCCTAATGACTCCACAGGGTGATTAGCTGGATCCTGGATCTTAAGGGTCTAAGTAAAGTTCCCCTGGGAACACTCAGGGGATTAAACACGGGGCATGGGGGAACACTGAGCTGCTCACGACAGAGCAGAGGAAAATCTGCCTCCAATAAAAAGCAAGAGCTAAGACAGGGAGTAAAACCCACAGGAGGGAAGGGGACAGCACAGCAAGCCTCAATGCCTCCCAAGAGCTGCCTGTGTCACAGTTTAGTTCCCAAGGAGAAGATTTGCCTGGAAATGCTATGGATCTCATCTGCCACCCTTCCTGTTCAGTTCCCAGTGACAAATGCCATTTAACCCCAACTCCTCTGCCCTCTGAACACATGGCACTGATTTCTGGCGAGATTCTTACCTTTGAGAGCTTGATGAGGCTGGATATGTGTTCAATCTATAAGAAAGACCAACATTTAGGTAAATCTTTAGCTGCACTTTGTACACAAAACACAGAGGTTTGGGGCTGTTCCATGGAACTGCTCAAGGGCCTAGAAATTCTCTGGTCTAAAAATCTCCAGTGGCTTTCTCCACTCTGCAGCTTTATATCCTTCAGGTTTCACATCTGATTTTAACTAAGATGGACTGGACCCCTAAAGCCCTTTCACTCTGAAAGGTGAAATAATTCTTCTCCGAGACTATGGCACAGCCTTGCCCTGTCAGAGGCCTTCGAAGCCAAAAGCTGTCACTTGCAGGGTTAAAGGCAGTCACCTTGCAGGGAGCATGACAGAAACATGGAAAGGGCAATGACTCTGGAATGTGTTTTCCCAAAGGTCCCCTCAGCCTCCTCCTTGTAATTTTAACATGCTGAACCCTGAGCTCTGAAAGTGCTGAGCAGCTCAGAGTAAGAAGTGTTCCATATGGGAACAATCCCCTCATCCCCAGCAGCAGGAACAGAGGGACCAGCGCATCCAGGTGCTGCTGGGAACATTTACCTGTACTCTGGAGAAGGGTTCGATGACTCTGATCAGGTTCTGTTCCAATAAATTATCATAGAGCTTGGCCAGGTGAGTATTTATGATGGGGTCGTCCCTGAGCTCCACCTTGTAGTCTGTCAGAGCCTGTGGGGACACGGTGGGAGGAAATAATTCTGGTAGCAACAGCTCCTTAAGGTGCTCTGAGGATGAGATCCCCTCCCTGCCCAGCCAAGTACCATGGCCAATCCAATCCCTATCTCAGCTAAAAGCCAGCAGGTCACTACAGCCTAGCAGCCTTTCCAATATCTTTTATCTTCACCCTGCTGGAGCTCAGCAAGCCCCAGATTCTGTTCACAGGCAGCAAAGTACATCAGGATTGGATCCTACCATGGGAATCCTCTCCCTGAGCTCTTCAGCATTCCTGCAGAAACCAGGAAAAAATTTAGGAAGGTACACATCCATCCATGTTCACATGACATGTGAACAGTACCTAAAAGAAAACTGCTTCTGAGTTGGCTCTCAAAAAAAATAAAAAAAAATACATCAAGTAAAAAAACCTGGGTTCAAGCAAGTTTACCCCCCACATACTGAAAACGCAATCAGTTGATTGTTGGGGGGTATTTTTGAGGCACTGTTGCTTTCTATCAATGTTTCCATGGTTTCCTGCTGTGGGATTTAACAGCTCCTACAACTTTCCAAACCTGGCATTTCTGATTTTTTTGCTCAGCCAGGCCCCATCTTCTGTGTCCCTGACTCACCTTTTCAAAATCTGCCAGCGACCGGTTCTTGCTGGCCTGTGCCACACATTTTAGTGCTTCTGTCTGTGGGGAAAGAGAACCAAAGGAGGTTATTTTTTCTGGATTCTCCTCTCAGGGTGACTATGCCAACTGTGCAGTACCCTGGGAACATGCTTAAACAGCAAACCAGGGGTCATTGTCACTGCCACAGGCAGAGGGAGAGCAGCTGTTGAGGGGAGAACAAGCTGGGCAGCTGCAGGACATGACCTGAAACACCTCCAGAGGGACAAACAGCCAGCTCTGACAGCACCAGCTGCAGGTTGGGAACGAGTTTGATGCTGTCTTTAAGGGAAGTGCGTATTTTGCCACTTGCTTCATGAACATGGCCATTTTGGGACTCCAGCTGAGCCTCCCCTTCAGCACAGCCACTTCTCTGCTGAACGACAGGGGCAGGGCAGCAGTTCCTATGGACACCCCACCATGGACAGCACCCCATAACTGCTGAAATGAAGCAAAAGCCACATCCCCAAACAAGCACATTTACACCCAATAGTGGCAATCCCAGCAAGGAATGGCAGAACAGAGCCCAAGTGGGGGCGACAGGACAAGGATAGCCCAGTGTCTCTCATGCACAAGGTCCAGGCTTCTGCTGCCCTCTCTTTTGGGACTGCCCTGTGCAGAGCCAGGAGCTGGACTTGATCCTTGTGTTCCTTTCCAACTTGGGATATCCCAGGATTGCCCCCAGGGCTGCTCTCTCCCTGCTCCCCATCCTGCTTCCCGGTCAGGGCTGGCTTAGGAGCACAATGTGGGAACAGCCAAGATCCCCTGCTCTGGAGAGGATCCAGCTGCCACTCAGGGCAAAGGGATGAGGCAGGATTGGGGCTGCCCTTCCTGATGCAGGAGGGATATCCCCACGTCAGACCTTTCCACACACATTTGCTCACTGAGCTCTGCTAATTCCCAATCCCCTGTGGGCAGGGGAGCAGCAGCTCCTGCGTCACAGCAAAGCCCAGGCTGAGCACAGCCCCTGAGGACAGCAGGATCCCAGCCTGGCCCAGCCCCTGAGTGTGGCCCTGAACCTTCTACAAACACCCCTGGATTTAATTTGGGGGTGGCATTCCCAGCCTGGCATGTTCACATGTCAGAATAAGTAGTGCATTTAACACCTCCCTGACTGCCTGGCTCCCACCTCGCAGCCATCCAGGTCTCCACCTGCTCAGCTGCACTGCCAGGAATGGATTCTCAGAACTGGTTACAATGAAGTAAAAACAGTAACTTGGATTTAAACACTGCAGCAGTTGGTAAGAGCAGGGACACAAGGACCTGATGGCATCAGACAGTTTGTAGCTGATGAAGAAAAACAGGAAGGAGAAAAATAGGGAAAATGAAGCAAGCAGCCCAAATTCTCTGGTTGTGAAAATCACTGTAAACCCCTTTGAAGGCAACTGACTTCTGGCAATGACTCATGGTAATTTAATCAGTTCTGGATCTCGTTCAGGACATCCAGGAGTGATGGGTATTTCAGTATGAAAAGAGCAAAGTGTTTGACAAAAAGAATAAGCCAGCATTGAGAAAGGTAAGAGGAAGAAAAAAAGGGTTAAGTTTCTATACCTGTCTTCCTGCATACCGAAGAGCAAGCTTCCCACTCACTAGTGCTTGCACATCTTCTGGGCTGCAGACAGAGGGAAGGGAGCAGAGCATTTATACAGGAACATGGTCTACTTAAATCCCAGAACACCTAAAAAATCCCCAACTCACAGCAAAGTACTACAACCCAAATACCACATCAGGAGCACTGATCAGGTGATAAAGACACTGCCTGAGCCCATAAACAAAAAGCCCTTCCCCCAGAAATGCAGGAAATGTTCTTCCCAGAACCATCTGCCACCTACCTGTTGAGCATGATTTTGCACAGCAACATGTATTTCAGAGCAGTGATGGCTTTGGGGTTGTCAATTGAATCATTGCCCTCAAACGCCTCGTAAAAATATGAATAGGCTGTTTTCCAGTCCTTCTCTTCTGCTGCATGGATAATACCTGGGAGAAGCACAAGCATGTTAATTCTGAGCATGACTGAGAGAACAATTTAGTTGTTCAGTGCTTTATCTGTGACTTCAGCGAAGGGAATCCTTTTCTCCTGTGCCCTCCTTGCCTCATCTCTATAAGAAAAAATCCACACCCTCTCTTATGAGGACATTTTTAGATAGACAAGTTTGGGGCACTTCAGGTAAATGCCTGCAAACTAGGTCAGGAACAACGTGTAATAGGTCAGGAACAACATATAATAGGTCAGGAACACAGTGTGAGGCTGGAACTTCAGTGCCTGGGGAGCTTATGGACCCTGCACCACTACAGCTTTCAAAAAAAAAAAAAAAAAAGGGCTGAAAACACCAGTATCAGGACCAATGTCACTGCAGTTGAAGCCACCTGAGGCAGAACTGGTGGTATCTTGAGGCCCCAGTAAGCACTACTTTCCATGATTCCCTGTAACTGATGTGTCAGGACGAGTCCTGGGTGCTGTCCTTGTCCCAGAGGCCTCACCTGACTGCATGTCCAGCGCTGCCTGCAGCTTGGGGGGACAGTAGATGGCATTGGCCGTGGTGCGTGCCGAGGTTAAGGCTGCTCTTGCTTTTGGCAGATTGCTCAGGGCATGGTAAGTCTTGCTCTCTAAGAGCTGCACTTCCACCAGCAGTGCCTTGTCATCCATCTTCTTCAACTCACGAAGCAGCTGGGAGCCTGGCAGAGAGCAAGGACAGAACTGTGACTGCTCTGCACCAGCATCCACACAAACCAACCCCTGCAGGGGCCACCCGTCCTTCCCCAGCAGTCAGGGCTCTGAGGGGGGGACATGAGGCTCACACACCCTGCCCTTCCAAGAAAAGGCGTGGGAGAGGGCATAATGGTGAGACTGCCAGTGCACAGCTGGAGCATGAAGCAGTTTTGTGTCAGTGGTGGTATGTGGGCAGCAGAGGGTCCTGGGATGTTGGGATGGTCACTCCGGGACCCGTTCCCAGGTGATTTCCCTCTCCCACAGGGAGCTCCTGCAGAATTGCCCCCTCTGCATCACAGAACATGCTCAAGAAACTCCTGAGAACATGGGATGAGGAAGGAATGAGTTTAACACAGGATATCTACAAGACAGATTTAGGAGGCAGGAAGGGACAGCCTAAGAAATGCCAAGAGAAGCTGCCACATCACAGCCTTGTGAGGACAGAATGAGCCAGTCCTAGAGGAGACTTGTCCCCTTCTTTCCCCCACTGAAGAGGTAACTTAGGGTGAGCAGAGATAAAAACATCCTCCTTCCTTGCTGTGCTCAGTAGCTGATAACCAGAGGTGAAACTGCAGAACTGGGCAGAAACAAATGGATTCTCCTAGGAAACATCCCTGAGAGACTCTGCTTGCACCTACTTCCCACAGCCACAGACACAAACACCTCTTCAGCCACACAGGAGTGCTGTGCATAACACTGGCATCCTGACAGAGCATCAGAGCCTACCAGAGGTACAGACCTTCCCAACTCCCCAGGCTGTCCCACCACCAGCCAAGGGATTAAATTAATTAAGCACAGCTTTGGAGTGTAGCCTCTGATCAGTTTAAACCCGAGTTTATTACCTAGCCCTATGCAAACTAGTTCTAATTCCATACTGAATGCTATGAACCATGAACTCAACATTCTGATGACATACATGGCACCCAGGTGACTCTGGACATGACACAGGTTTGTGCCACCAACAGGGTAAGAAGTTCTGGGTCCCAGGTGAGCAATTCAGGCTGTGTCCATGCAATTACCCCTCAGCCCTGGCAGAGCAGGCTGTGCAAACACCCCTCAGACAGCTTAAACCTCACTTAAAGCTTAAATCTCAATTACAGCTTAAGCCTCACTTACAGCACTGCAGTCATTTGCAAAATGAGCATTTAAAAAGCACTAGGGGAGCTGTAAGAGGTCCTGCTTTACTCTGCTTTGGGGCAGAGCAGGAGTTCACTGGTTCATTACCATCCCTCAGGTGGTGCAGGGACAAATTCTTAAAGCCTCTGTAAGACCTTGACTAATGACATCCACAGAGATTTTGCCATTTTCTAGTTTTACTGGGGCTGTGTTTGAGCAAATTGGAAAAAAAGCTGCTTTCTCCCTTCAACCTCTGTGGCCACAGCAGAGTATTCCAGCATGTTCCAGCAGGAGCCAAACATGTGGCCTTCAGCTGGATACAGTTCCCAAAATTATCTGCACTGAACAAATCAAATCCCAGAGTGGTTTGGGTTGGAAGGGGCCTTAAAGCTCATCTCATTCCACTCTCAAATGGGCAGGGACACCTCCCAGGTTGCTCCAAGCCCCATCCAAACTGGCCTTAGGCCCAGGTGAGATGGGTAAGGATGGTGAAACAGCAAGAACAAAGACCCCTCTAAGAGCTGTTATCACCCAGCTACAGCAAAACGTGGCAGAACTGGACCAACACTGAGAAATTAAGACCCAAATCCTGCAAAACTTCTCAAGGAACATGACACAGGCAATGGCTTTCCTTGTCAGGAGTAAATTAAAAGCAAAGATTTACCACCACCTAGTGGGAGCCTCACCTAGCTGCAGAGCTTCTTGGTACCTCTTGGTGTCAAAGTAGAGAGAAACCAGCCTCGCCTGGAGAACAGAAAAGGAACTGCTGTGAGGAAAGCCAGAACAAATTTATTTTGTACAATGAAGCTTTGTCTTCTTCTCTGCACAGACATCACAACATTAATCTGTATTTGTCACATTGTGTGGTCTGCACAAGGAGTAAACCCCTGCATTTTTAAGGAGAATTTTAGTGTAATTAATGCCCTCCCCTGACACATAAAAAGATCTGAACAGCACACAAGTGCTCTACTTTTACAGGTATTAAATGTGACAAAAGGTGATGCTGCTCCACATGTTTGGGATCTGGGACCTACCTCCAGAGCCTGGCGTAGGAAAGTCCTCTTCTCTGATTTGGCCCATTCAATACACTCTAAACACAAGTCAACCTTAAAGGGAGCAGAAAGAAATCAGTCAATTCTAGACATTTTCTTTGTCAGTGCCCACCCCAAATATCTCCCAACAACACCACAAGTGTCAAATGGAGGCATCTGGGGTAGGCACTAATGCTTTCCCAGAGTCTAAACCCACAATCATGGTGTATTTCCAATAAAGAAAAATAAATTTCATGTGCTTTAGGGCCTAGATAGATCACACAGTCTGTATGAAGCAGCAGAGGTGCTGGGCTCTACTTTGGGGGCCTCATCCCTCATGTCAAAGCATAGCAAAGAAACTCAGAATCTTCCCATATTTTTCAGGCTGACTCCCTTGATGGATAAAGCAGAACTGCTCCATCTCAATTAGATATTATTGTATCTTAACTGGTCAATAGTCATCCTGTGGTGCCAAGCTCAGGAATGCCTCTTCCCAAACCTCTGGATTGCAGTTCAGCAATGCAGGCCTTGTCAGCGCCTTCTCACTGCTTATTAAACATGAACGTTTTATGGAAAGCCATTATGAAGTTTCAATTTATTACAGGGTGATAGCTGGAGCATTAGGAGCTGGAAAAATCTCCAATTTCACTGCTTTACTGGGCTCCTGGGAGCATTCTGGATGTGAGCTACCCTGAGAAAGCAGACAATCCTCGGAACATTTCTGAAAGGATTGGAGATTGCTGCATCAAGGACCGCACAGGTTGATGTCATCCTTCTGTAAGGTTTTGGTTTTGTCTTCAGAATATGGTCTGAAGTGACTATTTTGATTGACTTTTTATTATTTCCATCATCATTACTCCAACCTGTTCTTCCTTTGCAACTGTATCAGAATATTGTCCTTTACACCAAATTACCCTAAGAAAAGCCAGTAGCTGCTCATTTTCTCTTGGCACTTTTAGGAGTTCTCCCTTCTCACCTGCACATCCCACTCCATTTCCCCAGACCTCATCTGTTAAAGTAAGAGGGGAAAAATATTCTGTCACCATTCATCATCCATAAGCTACAAAGACTGAACAACAAACAAGGGTCATTGGCTGGGTTACCTGTACTAGAGGATGACAGTTCTAATTTGGCTAATTTTGTGCTAATTTGGCTAATGAGAACATCACCTGCCCCTCAGCATGGCAGAACCTCTCCAGCCTGTAATCTGCCAGTCCCTGAGTGCAGATTTCATGTAGGTTTTGTCCCTAACTTGCTGCTCAGACCCCTCCTGTGCCAGCACAACCCTCTGCAAGGCAGCACAGCCTGGAAGCACTCCCAAGGTGTTCCTGTCTTTATCCCACTCCCAAAAAACCAACAACTGGGAGAAATAAAAATAAAAACTAAGACATCTGGATCCTATGGAGCTGATGGGAATGGAGTGAATCCCAACTGGGCATTATCTTAGACTGTCTCAGGTTTTCTGCTGGGGGAGCTCATCCACTGAAGCAGTTGACACCTGGCAAAACCCTTTCCAGTCCTGCTTCAGGAGTATACCTTTGTGTCTCTGTGCAGTAAAACACCCCCTGATCATGTGCAGCTCCTGGACAGTCCCCAAGCAGTGGCTCCTCTAGTTCTGTGCTATCCCACACCACAGCCACCATTCCTGCTCCAAGCTCCCTGGCAACACATTCCATTATCACGCTACAAAGTACTCCCAGTGCTGCACCCATAATCACTGAGGTTGGAGAAGCCCTCTGAGATCACTGAATCCAACCACTTCCCAGCACTGCCAAGGCTACCACTGACCCATGTCCCCAAGTGCCACATCCACACAGCTTTTAAACCCTTCCAGGGAGAGGGACTCCACCACTGCCAGGGTTGGCCAACCCATTCAGTAAAGGAATCTTCCCTAATATCCAATCTAAACCTCCCCTAACACAACTTGAGGAAGAAACATGAATCTAAGACAAATGCCCACGGTGGAAGTCGCTCCTAACCTGCAGCAGGGAGAGGCTTGCAGAAAAACGTGGTTATGAATTCAATTATCTGATGATTTATTTATAAAATACATTGAAATGCATTAAAAGTCTGCTTCCTGACATGAATAATTCTTCAGTGAGAAGCAAACTAGGTCAGGTAATGGTGTTGCAGGCTTTTGAGGAACTGCCTGGTGCTGGAAGTGCAGCCTCACCTCCTGTCCTGTGGCTGCCTCCATGTCCAGGAAGAGGTCGAGCAGGGACCGGACCAGGCGCGCGGCCTTGGCTTTGCTGATGGAGTTCAAGAAGGGCCGGACGTACTTCAGGAGTCCTCCCAGCTCTGCAAAAGTCCCAAAACATGAAATACAATCCCTCAGCCAAGAGCTGCACCGAGCTGGAGCAGCGACACACCACACACACCAGCAGGATTTGTCACACCAAACATTTCCCAGGTGGTTTTTCAGCATCATCCACAGAACAGAGCAACAAATGGCACCTGCAGGGTACCCTGAAGCAAACAAGGGACTGCACAGGGGGCTGGGGGCTCCAGCCTCAGCACAGCACTGCCTGTCACTGCAGTCCCCAGTTACCACCAGCTGCAACTGCCTCAGGCATGTTTTAAAATGTAAGGATCTGCTAAATGCTTTGAGATTTTTCTGTAAAATGAAGGATTGAGTTTGTAATTTATTTGTGTTTTCATTAACTCACAGTTTCATGCTTTAATCTGCCCCACCCAGCCAAGCCCAGAATGTTGGATCCACCTTGTGCTCCACCACTGGAAAATTATATTCCTTAACATTCCTACCTGATCAGCTCTGACCTCACTTAACTACATTTCTGCTTCTAAATCTACTCATTAATTCACAGTTATAAAACCTATCTTTATAAGAGGTGGAAGAAGGAAATGTGTTTTTTTAAATGGAGAAACACCAAAGTGTCATTCCCAGGGAGTAGAGGAATGTGGCAGTCACAGCACAGCAGCTCCAGCACTCGGAGCTACTCAGGAATGTTGGACGTGGTGGAACTGCAGAGGAAAGTGAAAAGTCTCCTACAACAAACACCACGTGGTTTTGGGGAGGGCCTGGCCAGGGCTGCTCCCAGTTTGGGAAGATGATCCTGCAAGGGGCAGGGTTCAGTGCTGACTCATCAGCACTGGGGCTGCACACTGAAATCACAGCTCTCTGCCCCAGATTTCCAAGTCTCACCCAAATATCAGGTGGATCTCACACTACTGTGTTTACAAGATTTCACAGGAAAGAAAAATCAAAACAAAGCTGACTAATGACTAATTCAGAAATCTTCTACACCGAACTAGTACAGAATCAAAATCAAAATAAAAGAATAGTCTAATTACATTTCAATTAGTATATGGAGGAGTATCAGAAGAATTCCAGTTTGGAAGGATTCCAATAAAAACAAATGTAAACAAGGCTTCTTCTGAATTTCATTTAGCAGTAATGCTAAAGAATGCTAATTCTTATAACATCTTATTAATATCTCAAAATGATTCTTCATATTTTTTACTTTTTTAATCTATTTACTTTAAGTTTAATCAAGCCTGATATACCTCATTTACCACACACTTAATACGTGGAACTCCCTTTTTTCCAAACACTCATAGTGATCATAGAATCCCAAGATGGGTTGGGTTGAGAGGGACCTTAAAGCCACGAGCAGGGACACCTTCCACTGTCCCAGGGTGCTTCAAGCCCCTTCCAACCTGCCTTTGGATACAGGGGCAGTCATAGCTGCTCTGGTCACCCAGTGGGAAGACACTCCCTGTGTCCTGACCCTCCTGGTCCTTGTCCAAGTCCCTTTCCAGCTCCTTTAGGCACTGGAAGGTTTCCAGACATCTCAAAGAGCAGATTTAGAACTTATCTCAAGTGTGATCCTCAGCTTCATTTCCCAAACTGCAGTGCAGGAGATCCCGACCCCAGCACACCACAGATCCCAGTACAAGAATATCCCAGGATGCTCTGACTGTCACAACTGCTTCCATAAAGTCTGATTTTCTCTTTGCCACAGCACAAACAGGCAGCTTTTTCTACACTTAAGGGGCAGCTACTTTAATATCTCAGCTTGCAACCTGCAGGCTGACAGTCTCTACTCCACAAGGAACCTGCTGCTCCATGACTTTTCCCACACCATCCTGTTCTGGGCTCCATTTAATCTCTAGTCCAACTAACCCCTAGATGCAAATCCCAATCATTTCAATCCAAGGCGAATGCCCTGGTCTCATACACAACAAACAACCAACCACACACAATCCAACACATCCTTCCAAAGCATCAGTTCTGCACAGAGCTCCTCTCCAGCCCCTCAGTGGGAGCAGGGAAAGGTGGGCTCTGGACCTGTCTAATGAGCCTCTCCAAGATCCATCAGCTCTCAAGCACTACCAAGAACCCTCCTCCTGTGCATCCCTGAGCTCCACCTCAGGACCAACGGGATCAGTGCCCAACACACTCTTTTCCCACAGGAACTTCAAAACAAATAAGGAAAACTCCAGTGGAACACACTGCACTGTTTATCATCCCACTGATGTGCTCCAGAGCTGCCCCAGAACCCCAGAAAGCAGATCCCAAGTCAACAGCTGGAATGCAGCTGTGCATTCTGCAAATTCTACGTTCAGCCATGCAGGCTCAAAGTTCCCACAGAAACTTCTCTCTCCTACCAACGTAACCATCAACTATTTTTAGGATTTTTATTTCTCTAAAGAAAACACAATGCCTGATTAAGGAGTAAGATTGACAGCTGTGCAGGAGTGATGAGCAGCAGCTCTGGAAAATGAAGCCTGCAGCTCATCCTCAGGGAAGTGCTTCTACCAGCTAACACTCCACATATCCAAATTTCCAACCCAAGTTATTCCAACCCTACAGTTCTGTGAAATGCTATAAAAATCTGAAACTGTCATAAAGAAAAGTAATCAATCTACAAGTTTATCTGCTTGATAAAGATTAAGGACAGAAGAGGGTCACTTGTATTATTGTTATTTTTGTAAACAAAGGCCGAGGTTCAGTAGAGTCACAGAATAGTCTGGGTTGGAAGGGACCTGAAACACCATCCAGTCACACCCCTGCCATGGGCAGAGACACCTTCCACTGTCCAGGCTGTTCCAAACCCCATCCAGCCTGGTCTTGGACACTGCCAGGGATCCAAGGGCAGTCACTGCTGCTCTGGGCACCCTGTACCAGTGGCTCCCCACCTTCACAGGGAAGAATTCCTTTCCAATATCCACTTCTAGGGACAGTGCAGCTACCACCTCTCTAGGCACTGGAACATCTCAAACATGTCCAAGAAGTTCCACTGACTAAAACCAAACCCTATGCAGTGAAATCCCACACGATAAAATCCCAGTGTCTGCCCAGCACTGGGGTTTCTGACAGTAGCTGCACTTGGTGATGGTGCTGCTGCTCCTGACTTGTCACTCCTCCCACAAAGTTGATAGGATGGGAAGGGACAAAGCCCTTCCCAGAGTTCCAGCACTCCCCTAAGCCAGGGTGCCCTTTCCTTCATCCCCCAGCTCAACAACTCCAAAAAACACTTCCAGATCCCGCTGATCTCCCTCTGAGCTGCACACACACATCTGCCTTGTGAATGGCATTAAGTCAATTTTCCACCCTCCAGAACACATTCACTCTGCAGTTCAGTGGTACCTTTAATAGACCACAAATACATTCCATGTTTGCCCCCTCACAACCCCCAGTTTGAGTTAACAGTGTTATTTTGAATTCCACAGGCCTCCCCTCAAAAGAAAATAAATCGATCGATCAATCACCACTCTCTGGGAAAACCCTGGAGCTCTTTTTCCTTGTACCAAACTTCAGCTTAAACTCAACACTGCCCCAAGCTCTGCAGAGGTGAGGAGGCCACAAGAACTCTGCCCTCAGTTCTGCTCACCAGCAGCACATCCACATTGACCTGAAGATACTCCAATTTCCCCGTTTTTACCCAAACACACACACATCCCCTGTTGCAGGGTCCAGCCATGTTTGATCTCTGGTGAGCAAACACCAGGGTGCAAAGGGCACTGGCACAGCACAGACACCCCCACTGAGCTCCCTGACTTCAGCCAGGAAAGGGGCACTTGCACAGCAGCTTCCTCTGTCCTGCAGGAGCAGGCAAATCCTGTGCCGGAAGGGTTTGTTTTTCCCCAGGGCCCCTAAAAGCAGCCCCCAGCAGGAATCAGAGGTGGACACCTAAGTGAGGTGACAAGAACAGCACCTTTGTTTCCAGCACTCTCTCGGGGCCAGTCATCCACAGCACCAGCCCAACAGCAATCCACAGTGGGAGCAGGGGATGGAATGCTCATTCCAGCACGTGTGACGTGGGCAGAGCCATGACATGGCCCAGCCCAACACGAGTTTCCCAAGGCCAGTGGGACACCATGGGACATTTCACAATACATACAAACTGTGACCTGGACTCATGGTTGAGCCCTCACAGAGCTTTCCATTAGCTACTCCAAAGTTAGGCCTGGTGTCCCAACTCTTCCAGTGTGATTGAACGTTCTGCTGGGTGCTTTCCCCACCCTGTGCCAGACTTGCAAGCAAACATTTTCCACTGCCCAGGGCTGCTGCTGCCCAACCACAGAACATTCTGGGTAGGGACACAGAGCATCCTGAACTGCTCCAGGGGAAAGGCACAGCACAGCCCCAAACTGCTGAGCGCAAAACAAGCAACTGCTGCCCTGAGGTCTTCAGGGAACAGGAGACAGGAACAGATTCAAAATCATCACTGAACAGAGAATTCAACTCCATCCCTGTCCCCTCACACACTCACAATAGAGAGACTGTCCTATGCAGAGCTGGGTAGGGGTTGTTGATGTAATGATCCAGCAAATAAATCAATTGATTGTGAGAGGAGCTGCTGGTGAGACAGTATTTTATGGGACAAACGTTCCCATTTGAAATCAACCAGGAGACATCTCCCATCTCAAACACAACTTAGCAAAACTTTAGTCATTCATACCGAAACAGCCCCATGTCAAAGGGCCACAGACTGAACTGTGCATTGTTTGGAACACTGGGCCAAGCAACACCAGATTAATATTTATGTTCTTTATTTGGTTTTAAGTTTCTGTCTTGTCTCTGAGAGAACATTTCCTGCCAAAAGCTGTTTTTCCAGCTATCCCACTAAGTAAAGAGATTAAATCTATTGGCTGCAGGATCTCCTGCCTGTTACCTCAATTCCTGATTTCAGGCTCACCTTCTGCCTGCCCAGTCTTGGCCAGCAGTGACCCCAGCTCCAGGATGCTCTGCTCTTTGACTTGCACCGCTTCCTCATCGTTTTCCTGGACATCACGTTTCACTGGGAATAAAAAGAGCAGGAAAGTCGCCTTTAGTGGTGTTTTAGGGGGAAGACCATCACTGCTGGTCAGCTCCTGGAGAGGTGCCCAAAGCAGGACCTGCTCCAACAGGCACCAGGCAGCCTGCCCCAAGAGGTCTGGGAAGTTTAAATCCAGTGCAGGGAAGTGTGCAGAGCTTTGTCTGTGATCCACAGAGGTCTTACCAGCCCAGAGACCCCCCCTGCTCACTTCAGCTCCAGGTTTGAACAATCTCAGCTTGTCCAGCTGAGTGTGTCACAAACAGCACCACACACCAGACCACACCGGAGCCACAGAACCAAGTAAGAGACATTTAATGGGGTTGGATACTCCACTGTGGGATTGCTGATGTTGCTGCTTTGTGTATTAAGCTGAGATCCCGTGGACAAAATGCAGCACAACATCAGCAAAGTGAGGTGGGTACAACCCTCCCCACTCTGGTGTCCCACCCATTGCCAGTGCTGAGTGCTGGCAGCGCTATCACCCTCTGCTCCAGGGAGTGACTCTGCTCTGAGGCAGATAAAGGGACAAATGACAGCCAGCAGCACAACCCGAGTGTGCACAGCATCAGTTCCATGCGAGTTATCCACCACACAGTGCCCTTCCCTCCCTGCCACCACCCCGAGCGCAGGGAGCTCCTCCAACTTCTACACAAACAGAGTCAAAATGCCAGCTCTAGGGAACCGAAACTGTGCCTCTCATCCTCTCTAATTCCCTACCAAAAGGGAGGGAATTTGGCTCTCAAGGCGAAAAGTATCGCAGCAACATTGTCTGGGCCACTCCTGATCCTCCCAACCCACAAGAGGGGCTGTGAGCCCTGACTGAGCCTGACCCACTGAGAGCTGCACCTCCTACTGAATAAACAGCAAAACACTCAGGGACAAACAACTCTGACAGCCGACAGCACCTTCAAAGTGACAGGGACACTCGGAAAACTTTTCCCCACACAGTACGGTGACTGTAGGTCACAGCATCTCTGCAGAGGTCACCACACAACACGAGAATCAAGAACTGCTGGTTTAAACACCAGTTTCGAGTCTGCACGCCCCACACCACCTCTAAACGCCCTCAGAGCACCGACACCTCCTTGGCACCACAGCCCAAAGGGGCCCGTGCTGGGACCAGCACCCGGCTGGGACACGGAGAAGCGAAACCCGAGGGAACTTCTCCAGAGAGGAGCGGAACTCGGCAGCGGCACCCGGGAAGCCGCCCCCGGCTCCGAGCGAGCAGCGCTGGGAGGGCGAGTCAGCACCGGCGGAATGTCAGCGCTGAGGGAGCAAACATCGCTGCCAACAGAGCGGCCCCGGCCTTGGGCACGGCCGGACCGGGCCGTGACACCGCGCCCCAAGCACGCCGCGAACCTCCTCGACCCAAAGAGCCGCGATATCCCGCCGGTACCGACACCGCCACGGCCCCGCCGGGGCTCCGCACACGCCGATCCGGGATCTCGAGCCGGCGGGGTCATTCCAGCCGGACGGGGAGGAGCGGCCGGCCCGGCTCCGGGGCTGCTCTGAGCGGCTCCGCGGACACGCACGGGGCACCGACCCCGCCGCCGGGCTCCCGGAGCGCGGCCCCCGCTCCGCCCCGCAAAGACAGCTCCTGCCGCCCGTGCCCCCACGTGCGGGGGCCGCCGCCGGTGCCGTCCCGGCGCGGGGCAGCGCCGGGGGGCCAGGCCCAGGCCGCACTCCCGCCCGGCGCGCACGGTGAGTCAGCAGCGGCGGCGGCACGGGGCTCCGCGCGACGCGGGCGGCGGCGGGGCGCGGGCGGCGCGGGCGGGGGGCCGGCGCTCACCGATGGAGTGCAGGATGCCGATGGAGGCCTCGCGGTCCGTGGAGAGCAGGGACTGCGCGCGCTGCAGCTCCAGCACCGCCGCCGCCGCCATCTTGCCGCTCCTCCGCTTCGCCGCCTGCACGGAAGCGGCGCCGCGGCCACGCCCCTTCCGCGAGCGCGGCATGATGGGAACTGCAGTCCCGGCGCGCGGGCGACGGAAAGGGCGGGGACTGAGAAGGGGCGGGGCCTTTGGGCGGGGTCTGCCCAACAACGCCTGCGCCGAAGACCAGTGGGCGTGTTCTCGGTGGAGGGCGGGGCGCAGTAAGGGGCGTGATCGGTTTGGGGTGATGCGTGGGCGTGGTCTGAGACCGGGCGGGGAGAGCGGAGAAGGGGCGGGGATCCATGGAGGGGCGGGGCTTCGGGCGGGGTCTGCCCCCAGCACTGCGACGGGATTGGGGCGTGGTCTGAGGTGGGGACGTGGCTTTGAGCAGGGGGCGTGGCAGGCAAAGCGCGCGAGGGCCGAGGGGAGGGGGCGTGGTCTAAGGGGGGGCGGGGGCTTGAAATAGGCGGGAATGCGCCGGTGACGTGGGCGTGGTCTATGGGAAGGTTGTCGTCATTTTAGGCGTGGTCCGTGGATGGGCGTGGTCCGTGGATGGGCGTGGTCCCTGGATGGGCGTGGTCCGTGGATGGGCGTGGTCCGTGGATGGGCGTGGATGCTTGGGGCGTGTCCGGGGGGGCTCTCGTGGGGCCCGCGGGGGTCGCATCCCCGGGAGGGGCCGGGGACCTGTGCGGGGTCTTGGGTACCGGGAGAGCCGCTGGGGCTGGGAGGGGGCGTGGGGGGGTCCCACTCAGAACATCCACCAGCCGTGGGTCCAGTTCTGGAGGGGGCTCGAGCATGAGGACCACATCCGATAGCCACGTCCTGCTGGGGGTCTCCGGGGATCCCCACGCTCCCCTCAGAGGACCAGACAGCCTCGGGAAGGGAGGAGAGCCCAGCAAGGCCCTGGCACTTGTGGAGGAGTCTGTCCCTGCGTCCCCAAGGAGGATCCCTGACCCCACAAGGAGGACCCTGTCCCCATCTCACTGCCCGATCCACCCTGACGGGCCGCACGGTGGGAAAGGCTCTTCCCATTGTTCCCCCACTGTTCACACCTCTCTTCTCAGCTCCTTTTCCTGCTCCGGGAGCACTGCTGGCAGCAGGGGCAGAGACGGGCTGGACTGGGGGGAAACTGGGCCTTGCACCCTCAGCTGGTCAGAAAACAGCCCCCTCAAAATCACTGCTGAGCTCCCCAAACCCACCCACGCCGACCCTGTCCTGCTGCTGTCCCCAGCAAGCAGGACGAGCATCCCTCAGACCTTTCTGCCCCTGGAAAAGCCAATTTAATCCCTGAGAGAATCAGTTTTATATTAAATGGGGAATAAAACTAGAACCCTGCTCCTGGTTGCTCCTGGGAAGTCATGTCACTGTGGGATCAATCCCCCAGGAGGTGCCAGCCCCGGCTGGGGACAAGCACAGGGAGGTGGCACAAAAGCAGTGACTGATACTCCCCTCAGCAGCCAAATTTTGGTGCCCAGCAGATGACGTTTAATGGGTCAGGGGTGTCTGTCTAGAACTGAGGGGCTGAGGGGGCCATTTAACCCCCTCCTCTGCCTGCCTGCATTAGGAAATCTAGGGGAGCAGACACTGGGATCGCTGGCACTGAGACCTGACCCACCCACCCTCAACTCATCACACTGATGGCAGCCAGATCGTGCTGCACCAGGGTCCATCCAGCCCTGTGCTCCTCCAAATACCACTTAAGAAAACTCTCAAAACTTGAGGGACGATGCATAAAAGCCCCAAAAGGAGGCTTCAGCAGGGATTGATGAAGGAAAAGCCGGGGACCCGTGGGTGAACCTTGGGGTCTATGAGCAGGAGCCTGTGTGCACCAGGCACACACATTCTGGCATTCTGGAGAGTCTGCCCACCTCAGCACTGAACCAGCCACTGGATTTAATGAATCCACTCCAGAAAAGAATATTAACAACGTCTGAACCCCACATTCACCCCTGAAACCTGGTGGGCACAGCGAGGGAGTGTGGTGGCTGCCAGAGGGTGGTGCATGGTCCGTCCATCCATCCATCCATCCATCCATCCATCCATCCATCCATCCATCCATCCATCCATCCATCCATCCATCCATCCATCCATCCCAAAGGAGGCACACAAAGACAAGCAGGACATTTGTCATGCTGGGGGGTGATTTCTTTCCCTTTATTAATAATAATGACACAATTAATAAAAATAATTAATAAAAAGTGGGAGGCTGAGCCAAGGGAACAATTCGTCCAACCTGAACCATCTGTTCTGGGGTAAAAGTAGTGGAAACAGTGAGTGGGATCAGGCAGTGTCATGGTCCTGGCAGTGCAGGGGTTAAACCCTGATGGGGGGGATACCGGGTTTTAGGGTCTCCTCTGATTGGTGGCCTCAGGTGCCATGGGGGGGCACTCTCAATTTTCTGTTTTGAGGGTGCCATCCCCCGCTTCCCTGTCACCAGTATTCCCTTGTTCCATTTCCAGAGGGGCAATCAGAGATGGATGGTGGGGGGTGGGGCGAGCTGGGCAGGGATGAGGGGTCACCCCCAAGGTCCTCGCAGTGGTGGCACCTTCATCCATCCAGACAGGGCAGGGACAATCAACGGCCTGGAGACCTCTCTGGCCCCAAGTGTAGCTGCGCTCCCCGAGAGCCTTCAAGGCATCAGCAGGGACCGGAGTGAACACAGGAACCAGAGCTCCCCACTGGGGAGCACTGGGACAGAGCTGGGGCCGGGCTGGGGACCCCCCCTGCCCTGAGGGGCACCCACAGCCCGAGGGTGTGAACGCGTGTGCCCGGCGTGTCGCTGTGTGGGGAGGGGGCACACGCGGAGTGTGTGGTCGGGGTGGGTGGCACTCCACGCGGGCACGGGGGTGGCTGGGGACCCTCCACACACGCTCCACACAGGTGGGGAGCCCGCTGCACACACGTTCTGCTCTCCCTGCACATCCCTCTCCCCCTTGCACGACCCCCTCTGCCCCCCTTCCCCCCTCCCCCCTCCCGCTCCCGCCCCATAATCGGCTCCAGCTGCACAAACATTCCCGCACCCGGAGCCGCCGCCGCCTCCGGAGCCGCCCCCGCGCCCGCCCGGACCCTCCCCCGAACCTCCTCTGGGCCCCCTGGCCGGACCCTCCCCCGGAGCCCCCCGGGGCCCCCCGGCGGGCCCTTCCCCGCCTGGGGCAGCTGCGAAACCGCGTGGGCGAGGGGCAGCCCCGGGCAGAGCCCTGCAGGACGGGGCAGGGACGTTCCATGTCCACCCATCACATCTGTGTCCATCCACCCTGTGTCCATCCATCCACTCATCCATGCCCATCCATCCCTTGTCCATTCTACACTCTCTGGATGGGCCCTGGATGTTGGTGGGGTCCCATGCTCGCGCATCCCAGCTTCTCCAGGAGGTGCACCAGGATGGAGACGGGAGCCGGTGCCCACCCATCCTGTGTCCATCCATCCCAGGTTCTCCAGGATTTACCCAGGATGGAGATCCATGTGTCCATCCATCCCCCACCCTGCAGGAGGGATGCTGGGATTGACCCCTGTGCCCAGGGGAGGACACTGTGAATGACACAGCTCATCACACCCACAGATCCCAAGTTCTCCAGGACAATTCTGAGATGCGGAGGCAGCCCCACATTCCCCACTCCCCCACCATTGAGGTGGGTCCCTGTACAGAGGCAGGACCCCACACGGCTCCGGGGACAGTGACAGGGATGGGTGCAACCCCCACCGCACAGGGCAGGATGGCGGGATGGGGACAGGATCCTTGGGAGACCCACCAAGGTCCCGTCCCGCAGGTCCCATCCCGGCCGCTCCCCGGCGGCTCCGTCTCCTTTAAGAGCGGCGCGGCCGGAGCCGAATTGAGCCGCCTGTCCCCGCTGGCGTCCGGCCAGGGCTCGGCCTCGGCCGCGGCCAGATCCCGCTCCAGCGCCCGCCCGGCGGGGACAACGGGGCCGGGGGGGGGCCCGGGACACCCAGCTGGCACCACTGGGTGCTGGTCCCTTGAGCCCCTGCTGACTGTCTCCGTCGGGGTGAAGGCACACGGAGCCCGAAGGTGGGGACAGCCAGAGATGTCCCCACAGACTCTCAGGACCTGTCATACCAAGTGGTCATGGAGACTCATGAAGTGTACCAAAGACATGTCCCTCGTTACATCCCTGTGCCCTGTCACCTAGCTCTGCCACCTCCGCGTCACTGCTGGAGACAGGACAAGAGGGGCAGTGGCAGGGGAGGGGACCGGGCAGATGGATCCCGCTGCCCCAAGGGAATTGTGACCCGGGGCTGAGAAAGGGACAGTTTGGGGACAGGGGAACCTGGGGGCCATGGACACAAGGGACAGAGCAGCCCCAGGAGACAGGACAGCCCTCATGCAGGACAGGGGACAAGAGAGTCCATGGATAAGGGGAGCCAGCGGCAGGGGACAGGAGTGACCACGGCCTGGGTCCCAGGAGCACTCAGGCAGTGCTGGGGACACCCCATGACCCATCCTTCTCACAGTTCATTCCTCCTTCTCTCTCTTCCCTGCAGTGGTTTCACCGCCGGGGCTGACCCTGTGCTGGGACAGTCCAATGCTGTCACCCCACAGCTGCCCTGACCCCGGGAGCACGAGCCCCGGGAGCACTGGTGGCACTGGTGGCACTGGTGGCACTGGTGTGATGAGTTGCGGGTGCTCTGGGGCCGGGCCGGCTTTGGGCGTTAATTGACTCCTGCGACGGTGGCAGCTGTGAAAACAGAGTGGGGCTCATTAGGGGACATCAAAGGACCCCCTGCACAGCACGACCCGCTGGCATTTGCTTCTCTTCACTTGGCTTAAAAGGGGAAGAGGAGGATGGGAGTCACCAGCCTGGGGACAGCCGTGCTCAGCGAGGAGGTCCCCATTCCCTGTCCCTGGCGTTAGTGGCACTGTTCTTTGGGTGACATCCCCAAGGTTACTTGGACATGGGGTGACCCATTCCTGGGAATAGCTGGAATTGGGGTGATCTCTCCCCAGAGATCGATCACCTGCTCCTGGGGTGACCCATCCTTAGGGTCACCCATTCCCAGGGTGACCTGTACTGAGGGTTGGCTGTCCCTTGAGTGACCCATTCCCAGAGAGATCCATCTTTGGGGTGACCTGTTCCTGTTGTTTCCCAGGGTGCTCTATCCCTGGGGTGACAGAGCAGGGGACAGAGGGGACATGCACTGATCACTGCTTGCAGACACCCTCCAGCTCCTGCTGCAAAAAGCCCTGCAAGCCAAAAACCTCCACACCTCCTCCCCAAAAATTGCTTGGGAAGGGCCACATGGCACAGTCCTGGCCCAGTTCCTCCTATTCCCACTCCATCACGGAGCCTGTGGGGCCAGGGAGGGGGGCCAGAGACCCCCAGTGGGTCCCAGCAGTGCCTGTGGGGTGCCCAGAACCCCTAGATCCCTCAGCACCCCCAGAGCACAGGAGCAGCTCCGATGATCCCAGATCCCAGCTCTGTTTTCCAAAGCCAGGACATGAAGCCTTTTAAAAAAATCTCGTCTCTGAGCTCCTGCATTCCTGGGTGGAGAGTTTACATTCCCCCCGTCCCCCGTGATCTGTGCTTCGCCTCCGGAAAACAAAGCGGCCTTGGGGGGAGCTGCTTTTTAGGGAGCAGGACTCTCCAGCCAGAACCAGGACCCCGAGGGCAGAGCCCCAAAGTCAAATCACTCAAGAGTCAGGGCTGGACATGGCTCAGGACCCCCATGGCAAAGGGAATCCCTTGAAGTGGCACCCTTGGGGAGGGCATTGAGGGGTGCAGGGGGGTCCCCTGGTGCCTTGGCTGAGGCTCATCCTGCCCATGCCACCACCAGAACAGGCAGCAGGGATCACCCTGCCTGAATTCCCATTTCCAGAGGCAGGGGGTGGGGTAACAGCGGGTGCTGGGGTGTCCTGGGGGTGCTGTGGGTGCCAAGGGGATCCTGGGGGGGTCCCAACCAGCATAGCCTGACCCCCAAACTGCTTCTCTGAACCACAGAGGAGGGGGAAAAGAAGCCGTGGATAAGTTTCTCCCCCTCTTCTCTCCCCCTTCCAAGTCATCGCTGGAAAATTAAACCGGATCCAAAGAGTTTTTCCTTTCCAAAATGTGCTGGAGAGGCGCTGCCTTAACCCCTTCGGCTCCCGCCTCACCCTCATCGCGGGATTGGGATTTTTAAAGGGGTTTGGGGATTTTCCCGGGCTTCGCTGGGGGAAGGGGAATGGCGCAATGTCCTGGCAATCCTTCTTTGTGCTCCAGGGATCCCCAAATCCCCTGGAATGAGGGAGACAAGAAGCCCTGAGGCTCCCCGAGGCCGGTTTTGGGGCACTCCTGGGGCCAGCGCTTCGCGGCCAGGTCTCCCTCTCCATTTTGGGAAGAGTATTTTTTTTCATTCCAATTTAATCCATCTGATTAAATCCATCCTTCCAACACCCCCTCCCCCCGCTCTGCCCTGAGCTTGTTCCCCTCGAGCTGAAACTCCTCTACATTCCCCCTCGAGCATCCCCCAAATCCCAACAGATCGAACCGGAGTCGGGACCCGCTTCTCTCTGGAGCCTTGGGATCAGGGGCCCACCCCAGCCAAACCCCTAATCCCAGAGAAAATGTGAGCTATTTCCTCCCGGTGGGGGCACACAGGAGAGGCCCCCCCTCCCACTGCAGACTGAAAATTCCTCATTTTTTGTGTTAAAAATCTCATTTTTCCCCTTTCAAAGCGCTTTGTTCCAGCTGGAGGGAGGCACTGGCTCATCCCCACGGGGCAGTGGAAGTGGGGGGCCAGCAGAATCCATGGGGACATCCACAACTTAATTACTGGGGGTTTTTGGGAAAAAAAATAGCCCTCGGGAATAATCTGGCTTTTTTTTTTTTGACTCGTTTGTATTTGTGAAGGATTGTTCAAAAAGGGATTTGGGAGGAAAAGTCATTAGCCAAGTGGGGGGGCCCAGGGAGAGCCCCCGAGGGGCAGCCCCAGGCCAGGGTCTCATGGGAGCAAAGGGGTGGAGAAGAAAAAAATCCACTTTCTTGGGGAGTTTTGAAAGGAAAGCGAGAAAAATGGGATTGTTATTGGGGTGTTTTGCCTTTTCCCCCCCTTTTTCCAGGGGCCAGCGGAGCTGTGGCTGGGGGCAGCCAGGACAGAGCGGCAGCAGTGGGGACTGGGCAGCAGGGGGCCGAAGGTCCCCTTCCAGCCTTGCCAGTGTTTTTTCCCTTTTTCTCCTCTTTTTTTCCCCCGATCCTTTTTCTCTCCTAATTTTCGTCTCCTTTTTCTCTTTCCTTTTCTCTTTTTTTTTCTTCTTTATTTTCTCTTTTCTCTTTTTTATTCTATTCTCTTTTCTCCCCTTCTCCTATTTTTTCTCCCTTTCCTTTTTTTTTCCTCCTTTTTCTTCCCCTTTCTCCTTTTTTTCCGCCCTTTTCTGTTTTCCTCCACCTTCTCCCACTTTCTTCCTCTTTCCTCCTTTTTCTCTCATTTCCCCCTTTTTTCCCCTTTTCTTTTTTTACCCTTTGCTTCTCATTTTTCCCTCATCTCCCCCTTTTTTCCTTCCTTTCCTTTTTCCTTTTCTTTCCCCTTTTTTCCTACCTTTTCCACTGTTTTCTCCCTTTTCCTTCTTTTTCCTCCCCTCTTCCTCCTTCCTTTTTCTCCTATTTCTCCCCTCCCTCTCCTTCTCTTTTCTCCCTCTCTTTTTTCACATTTTAAAATAGAAGTATATAATTAAATTTACAAATGCTATTTACAGGTTTAATTACAAAAAAAAAAAATCAAAGAGAAAGAGAGACACCCCTTAGACATTAATAAATCTAAAAATAAAAAATATATAATAATTCCTCCCCCCCACCCCCAAAAAAATATTTCAGGCCGAAGGGCGGCGGGGCCGGGGGGTCACACCGTGGTCTCGCCCTGCTTGCTGTTGGTGAGCCGAGTGTAGAACTTCCTCCAGGAGTGCAGGGTTTTGCCTGACCATATCCAGAACCCAGAGGTGATGCCCACGATCAGAGTCATGAGATACTTGATCATGTAGACGGTGAAGTCGGGGGTCATGCGGGGGGTGAAGTGGAGCGGGCAGGGGATGGCCAAGCTCTTGCAGTTCTGGCTGATCCAGCTGCGCTCCCAGTGCTCGCGGAACGCCTGCTCGTAGAAGTAGCAGGCGATGACAATGGTGGCCGGGACAGTGTAGAGGACGCTGAAGACCCCGATGCGAACCATGAGCCGCTCCAGCTTCTCCGTCTTGGTGCCGCCATGCTTCATGATGGTGCGGATGCGGAAGAGGGAGACGAAGCCAGCCAGGAGGAAGGAGGTGCCAATGAAGAGGTAGACAAAGAGCGGGGCCAGCACAAAGCCCCGCAGAGGGTCGATATTGTTGAGGCCCACGAAGCAGACACCACTCAGAAGGTCCCCATCGATCTGCCCCATGGCCAGGATAGTGATCGTCTTGACGGCTGGCACTGCCCAGGCAGCCAAGTGGAAGTACTGAGAGTTGGCCTCGATGGCCTCGTGGCCCCACTTCATGCCAGCGGCCAGGAACCAGGTGAGGGAGAGGATGACCCACCAGATGGAGCTGGCCATGCTGAAGAAGTAGAGCATCATGAAGAGGATGGTGCAGCCCTCCTTCTTAGTGCCCTGCACCACGGTGCGGTAGCCGTCCTCCTGGAAGCGCTCGTTGCAGACCACCCTCTCCTCCAGCACGAAGCCAGCAATGTAGGCTACTGACACCATGGTGTAGCACCCTGAGAGGAAGATGATGGGTCGCTCGGGGTAGCGGAAGCGCTGCATGTCCACCAGGTAGGTGGTGACGGTGAAGAATGTGGAGGCACAGCACAGGACAGACCAGATGAGGATCCAGATGCGGGCGAAGCGGATCTCATCTTCGTTGAAGAACATGTGGCCATCAGGACGGGTGGGCTCACAGGGTGCCGCACAGTCCTTCTCCCCCAGGAACTTGTAGTTGAGGTAGCTGGGCACCTTCAGCGCCCGCGGGCAGTGGAAGGGGTGGTCGAGGGTGGCATAGCGGGGGGCGCCGGGAGTGCCCTGGCCAGCCAGCGGTGTGGCACTGGTCAGCAGCGCTGGGGAGCCGCCGTCCTCCGAGTGGTTCTGCCCTACACAAATCTGCTCAGCGCCGTGCCGGGGGAAGTTCTCACATCGCAACCGCTCTGGCCACTGGAACCCAAACTTGTTCATGAGGGCCTCGCAGCCCTGGCGCGCCCGCTCGCAGATGGAGCGGCACGGCGGGATGGCCTGCTCCAGTACCGTGCACACCGGCGCGTACATGGAGCACAGGAAGAACTTCAGCTCCAACGAGCACTGCACCTTCACCAGCGGGTAGAACTGGTGGACCTCCAGCCCTGCATCCTCCTGGTTGGTGTGACCCAGCAGGTTGGGCATGATGGTCTGGTTGTAGGCGATGTCGGTGCAGAGTGGGATGGAGATGGGCTGGCAGAAGCCGTGGTCGGGGATGGAGATGCCCTTCTCACCATGCAGCTGGGCCCGGCTCGGCGCCGGCACGCTCAGCCCTGCCAGCAGCCAGGCCAGGGCGGGCAGCACGCCGGGGGGGCCCATGGTGCCCCGAGCCGTGCGCCCCGATTTACCGTGCCCGGTGCCCAGCCGGACAGCCAGTCCTCCCGTCCGGGTCTGCCGTGCCCGGTGCTGCCTGGATGGCTCCCACAGCCGGATCTGCCGTGCCCAGTGCCGCCTGGACGACTCCCGGTGACTGGATACACTCGGGTCCCGCCTGGATGACTCCCGGTGGCCTGATCTGCCGTGCCCGGTGCTGCCTCGACGGCTCCCAGGGATCAACTCTGCCGTGTCCGGTGCTAGTTGGACGATCCCAGTGACTGGATACTCTCAGGTCCCGCCTGGACGGCTCCCGGATCCCCCGTACCCGGCACCGCCCCGATAGCTCCCGCTGCCCGCTGTCCGCCTACCCGTGCCCGCGGGACGGCTCCCGATGTCCCGATCTACCGCTGCCCAAACTTGGCGCTTCTGCTGCTCCCGGTGCCGGGTCCCGGAGCCGCGGGCGGGCGGTGATGCCGGGAGGGTGGCGGGAGGAGGGTCCGGGGGGCGCCAGGGGAATGCCGGGGGGGTGCCGGGGGGGTGCCGGGGTCCCGGGGCGCGGGGAGCGGAGCAGCCGCACCGGACGCTCCCGCCGCCTTTGTGCGGGGCAGCGCCGCGTCCCCGCCGGGCGGGACCAGTGCCCCGCGCTCCGCCCCCCGCCCCGCCCGCTCCGCCAATCACATTCAAACGGCGCGACCGCCACGCCCATGCCGGTGCGAGCCACGCCCCGGCCACGCCCCCGTCCCGGGGGTCACCGCCCCCTCCCCCCCCGCAAACTTTTTCCGAGCTGTGCAAACTCCCCCCGCGGGTGAGGTCGGGTCGGGGCCGCGGGGAAACCGCCCTCCCGTGTCCCCAGACCGCATTGTGGACTGTGTCCCCTGTGCCTCCCGTGTCCCCTTGGTCCCTGCTCTGTGTGCCCTGCTGTCCTGTGTCCGCCTGTGTCCCCTACTTCTCCCCCCTTCCCTGAAAACCCCCTTGTTCATCGTACCTCTGTTCTATGCCCTCCCCTGTCCCCTGCGCCTCCCATGTACCCTGTGTCCACCTAGTGCTCTGCACCCCAGCCCCCCGCCCCCTGCATCCTCCACCGTGTTCCCTGGCCCTGCACTCCCTCCGTGTCCTCTGTCCCCTCTATGTCTCCTGTGCCCCCCTTGTGTCTTCTGCACTGCTCATGTCCCCTAGCCCCCCTGCCATGACCCTCCACCTATGGGGCTGCTCTGCCCAGCCTAAAACCCACATCCCCCCTGACGTGCTGCAGGGGGTCCCCCACCGTTCCCAGGTACCACTTTAGGGTGCAGTGGAGCAGGATTAGCTCCTATCCCCAACATTCCTTGTTCCCAGGTGTCAGCCAGGCAGTGCCATCACCCCATGGCCACCATGGGCACCCCCAAAAGCCAGGGGTATCCCCAAATCAGTGGGGGGAAACATCCTGTACGCTGAGCTGCACCCCCTCCAACCCACACCTCCCACCCCAACTGGACCTGTGGTGCAGGAAACCTCTGTCCCCAAAAACAGGGCAGTGGGACAAGCCTGGGGGACTGGGACACACTGCAGGGAACTGGAACACACTGGGAGGGACTGGGATATACTGGCGGGACACGGGGACACAGCAGGAGGATTCAGGACGTGCTGGGGGCATTCAAGACACATTGAGAGTGTTGGGACACAGGGAGGTCAAACACAGGGGGGTCACGGGACACACCGGGGAGTCAAGCTCACACTGGGGGGCACCGGGACACACTAAAGGGACTGAGACACACTGGGAGAGACTGGGACCCACTGAAGAGCCTCATCAGGGAACAAAACTGTAGGCGATCACCCCAAATTTTGGCACCAGGATGGGGGGCTGCCCTTCCCAAGGCAAGGGCAGTTCGGGGGGCTGTGGTGGGGAGCCCCCTGCCCCCA
The DNA here is from genome assembly GCF_009819885.2 of Catharus ustulatus. Classification (NCBI taxonomy): domain Eukaryota; kingdom Metazoa; phylum Chordata; class Aves; order Passeriformes; family Turdidae; genus Catharus; species Catharus ustulatus. The sequence goes on from NC_046243.1 coordinate 6,784,390, forward strand.
TCCGCTCCGTTTTGGGGGGCTGGGGGGCTTCTGGCAGCCCCCTTCCCTCCCTCCCTCCTTCCCTCCGCGTCCTCCCTCCCTTTCTCTCCCTTTCCTGTAACTTAAGCTTTTGTTGTGAGCAGGAGACCCGGGCTGCCGTGAAAAGAGGGGGCCCCACCGCCTTTCACAGCGTAATTGAAACCATTGCGGCTCCTGGCCGAGGGGGAAGGGCAGGGGGGGCTCCAAAATCAAAGCCTGGGGGGGAAAGACGGGACACACGATGCTGCCGCCCCCCCCTGCCCCGCCAGCCTCCCCGGCCCGGACGTGCCGGGTGTCCCGGCGGGGCTGCCGGGGGCTCTCCACGCTCCCGGGGATGGCGGAGGCTCCAGGGCTGCTGTGGGGTGAGGCGGTGAGATGGGAGCCATGGCCGGCTGTCCCCGATGGGGCACCCAGGGGTGCTGCCTTTGGGCCCTGCCGTGTGTCCGGGCTCGGCTGGGGTCGGTGGTTGCCCGGCGGTCCCGGGCGGAGGCGGCGGAGGGAGGCTGGCACGGCGCCGGTGGCCGAGCCCGGCCAGCGCTGCTCCGGCCCATTCCCGCTCCCCGGCTGCAGTGGGAATGCGGGGCCGGCTGCTCCTGTCGCAGCTCCTCTTGGCCCTGTGGCGGCTGGGTCTGGCTGGGTGACCCCTGCCATGTCTCCCAGGCCCACAGGGACAGGGACGGAGGGGTGCAGGAGTGTCTGCACAGCCACGTGGATCTTGGCTTCCTAAACACTTCGGATTTTGGCTTCTTTCCGGAGATGGGGGGGTTTCACTTCCAGAAGGGGTTGCAGAGGCTGTTCCTGTGCTCCCTTGTCCTCCTGGGTGCTAGTGGCTCAGGACAAGGGTCCCCAGAGCCGCCATGGACACACTGGGACATGGTTCCACCCAGAGTGGGTGCCAAGCCCTCCTCGGGAGGGCAAAACCCAGAGCAGATCCAGTATTCAGTCCTTAGAGGAACCCCTGAGTGGATTGGGGGTTTCAGGGCACACCCCAAGGAAGCAGCCAGTGGGGTCCTGCCTGCTCAGGGACATTTAGGGTGGCCAGGGAATCCTGTTGGAACCACTTGTCCGTGTCACCAGGCTCCCAGCCCCATCCCCAAGCCCTGCCAGGGGCATGAGGGTTGGGTAGAGGGTGCTGCCCCTTCCCCAAAACTTCCCAGGGAGGTCTGGGGTTGGTGTCCTGAGTGGAGGGGACACTGTGAAGACAAGGACCAACCCTTGCACTCAGTGGGGGAGGGGGGCTGCTGCCCAGACTGGGCTTTACTGGGAATATGGGGCCAAACCCAGCTCTTCCCCCCAGTTCCCCTTCGTGTCCTCACAGAGCTGCTCAGGGTGGGAGACACATAGGAGGCCCAACCCTCCCACTGCTCCACTCTATCCCAGTACAACACTGGGGGATGCTGGTGGGCACCCAGTGTTGCCCATCCCCTGCTCCCAGCACCCAAAGGTCCCCAGGGGGAGGCCCAATTGGTACCATCACCTCTGAAGGTCTGGTGGCTCCTGTGTCCTTCGCATCCCTTTCGTGTCCCATGCAGCTCTCCTCCCTGGGATTTCTCTAGCACCATGAGGTGCCAGGATGCCTGTGGGGTCCTCCCTGTACCCATCAAAGCCATGGATGGGGGACACAGTTGGAAACACCCATGTCAGCCCCAGCAGTACCCTAGCCCAGCCACAGGCTGGTGGCCTCTTTCTGAGCCTAGTTCCTGGAGACAGGTACCCTGGGGGTGACACTGGGGGTGGCACCATATCTGGCACAGGCACTGTGCATGGCCCCATGCAAGGCTGGTGGCCAACACCACTCTGAAGCACAGTACTTGGAGGGGACACTGGCAGCACCAGTTTTCAGTTAGGTCCCTTAGGGATGGGCACAGAGGATGGCAAAGCAGAAGTGGGGAATGGAGGGGCTGTGGCAGGAGATGCCAGGCAGGATGGGGACCTCAGGGGTCCCCCAGGAGCACAGAGGAAGGGAAGGGCCCCCCGGCCCTGCCCTCGGCTTTGTTTCACACTTAAGAACTTCTAATTAAAACCAGGCACAAGGGCTGGCTGCGGGCTTGAGGTGCCAGCACAGGATGGAGGTCTGTCACCAAGGGAACAGGAGTGACACGGGGTCCTGGGCATGGGCACTGTGGGGTCCGGGGCACGGGCACTGCGGGGCCCCTGCACACCTGGGCATGGGCAGGCACACGAGTGCCCCCACACACAGACACACCAGTGCACACACACACACACACACACACGCACGCACATACACACGCATGCTCCCTACCCTGTGGGCTAAGGAGAGTAGTGCTCAGGCCTGGTTTGTACTGGTGTAAACTGGTCTGATGGTCTGCAGTGGCTCCGTGTGTGGAAGGACTCTGTGCAGCACTGCCCAGGGGGGTTGGGGACAGAGATGAGCCCTGGGCTACATGTGGGGTGAGCCAAGCCCTGGGGTGCCCCTGCCCTGGGGGCAGCCTGGTAGGCAGTGGGCACAGCTTTAGCCAAGGACCACAGAGAGTCCCCAGCTGGGATCAGGGGGCTGGTGGGTGACCCCAGCTGTGACGAGCTGGGGGATGATGCCCCCACAAAATACAGGTCTGGCTGCCTAGATCCCTCGGGTTGGTGAGACCCCAAAGCCATGGTGTACCCCAAAGCCACCCCCTGTCCCAGCAGGGCATGGAGCCCACCGGGGCAGACACGGGAAAAGTGGCTTAAGAACACCTTGACCTTGCTGGCGGGGGAGGGATCCCCTCAGCTTGTCGGACACATCTCCTGCCAGCGCCGGCATTGAGAGCGCGCGAGCTCGCGCGCGGAGGAGCCGGCATGAAAAGGCAGCTTAGGCATCTCCTGCTGCGAGAGATGGATTAGGGGCTTCGGGGAGGCCGGGGGACAGCCAGTGCCACAGCCACCGTGCCGCGACGGCCGCGTGCCGGCGGCCAGGCCACGGGCCAGGGTGGGCATGGCGGGCACACAGCCACTGCCCCATGGCACCATCCCACTGGGACACCGGGCCAGCGGGGCGGGACACTGGGGGTCTCCAAAATGGAGAAAAGCGTGTGTGTGGAAACTGCCAAGGGCTGTCCCAGCAGGGAGGGGACACCCGGGGCTGGCAGCCCTGGCCCCCCTGCAGGTCCCCCTAGTCTGGCTGCAGCTGTCACTGTCAGAGCTCGGGTATTTTTAGAGCTGCCCTGGACCGCAGTGACCATTTCTGCCCATGGGGTGCATGGGATTGGGGCAGGGGGGAGGGGAGGGAAATGGGCACACATTTCCCTTTTTGCTCTGCTTTGGGGTTGGAAATGCTCTTTAAGTCCCCAGGGAAGCACCTGAAGCTGGCAATAGGGCCCCATAGAGCACAGGGACCCTATATCAAGGGGGTGGGAATAGTACAGCCAATCTCAGCCCTGTCCCCATGCTGGCTTGGGGTCTGTGTTCCTGGGAAAGTGACAGTGATGTCCCCACAAGGACAGCCTAGACCCCTGTTCCAGGTCTGTGGGGTGGCCCCTATGGTGGAAGTGCAGGAGGGATGGGGTGCCCCATGGCCATTCCTCCCTCTCCCAGGAACAGCTGTGTCCCCAGCCGGGGGCAGGGGACCTGCCAGCACCAGGCATGTGACAGGAGGTGACAGAGATGCTATTTATACCCTCCTATATCAGGGCTGGGTGTGGAGACATCAGTGAGCCCATATCACTGGCCCATGGTGACTCTTAGGGTCCCTTGAGTGCCCATCTGTCCCCCAGCACCAACCAAACCCCCCTATAGGGAGGGGTGGGTTCAGTTTGACCAGAAGTGTCACACTCCACGGTGTTGCACAACCATTCCAAATGTCCCCAGCCCACTGGGGACACAGAGTCACCTCTGTGACCAGTGGGGGCACAGAGCTGACACAGGGACATTGAGCTGTCCCCATGCCCAATGGGGACAGAGTTCTCTCTGTACTCAGTGTGGACACTAAGCTGTCCCTGTGTCTGACAGTGGCATGAAGTTGTTCCCAACAAGGACACTTGTTGTCCCTGTGCCCAGTGGAACACAGAGCTGTCCCTGTGCCAGTCCCTCCAGGCTAGAGGGTACCAGAGTGGGGCAGATGTATCCCCCAACTGCCACAGGTCCTGGTGAGCATACGTCCCCAGCAGCAGCAGCAGCCTTGGCACAGAGAGATGCCAAGTGGGGAGTTATTAATTCCTGGCCTCCCTCCTGCTCCTGTGGCAGCAGGGCTGGGGAGCACAGCCCAGAGAAGAGGGGCTCCCCAGAGAAGAGGGGGCCTGGTGAATGAACCGGCTCCTGGTCCTGCAGTGAGGGGCCTCTGACCATGCTGGAGTCTGGGGTCCTCTGGCCTGGCAACACTGTGCCCCTCAGGCACCTCAGGCAGAGAAGCCTGGGGACTGTCCCAGCTCACCCCTATCGCACCAAGTGACACAGGCAGGGCTGAAAGGCTGGGCAGCACTGTGGGCACCCAACCCCAGAACCACCTCTGCTATGAGCTCAGCACCCCTGGAGTGCCAGGTTCCCAAGGCCCAGGAAAGCAGGGCTGGGCTCCACCCACCCATGAGTGGTGATGAGCACCAGCTTTGTGCACCCAGCCGGGTGGGGGGATGCTGAGAAAGGGCAAAGGACACCAGCACAGCTGGGTCCTGCCAAGGGAACTGCCACCTACTACAGGGGTTTTCCACCTGTCAAACCACAGGTTTGACACAGCCCCATCTCCTTGCTGGGCCTTGTCTGGCTCAGCACCCCATGGTGGGGGGGTCTAGGGGGTGGCTGGGGGTCCCAGTGACCACGTGGGTGGGGCAGGAGCTGTTGTGGGCATAGCCCCTGCACTGGGCCCGAGGGTCCCTATCCAGGACCCATGGGTAGGCTGAGCTGCAGATTTGACCGAGTCACCCCCAGGGCATGGCTGGGCTCCCTGGGCAGAGGCCCCTGGTCCAGTCCTGCCCATGTGGACCCACCTGGGTGCTTTGGGAGGACAAGGAGGGCACCACAGACCTCACATGGGACACTGGGGTTTTTGCAGGGAGTTGAGTAAAGCAGACAGGCAGAGCATCAACAGGACTTTCTTAGGGCAATGAGGAGCAAATTCGAGCATGTTTCTGCCCAGCAAGAAACAGACAGAAACACGGCCACACTGCAATGCAGAAGTCCCAGCTCACAACCACCAAGCCGGGTTGGCTGGTCCCAGGAGAGAGCCAGGATTAGAATCATAGGATGTTAGGGAACCATCCTCAGGAACTTAAAGACCATCTAGTCCCACCCCCAGGTAGCTCAAGGCCTTACCCAACCTGGCTTTGAACACTGCCAGGGTTGGGGTATCCACAACCTCCCTTTCTTGGGAGGTTTTCTTTTCCAGGATATCCCAGGGGAATCCCTGCAGGGCCGCTTCAGTGGGGCAGTGGACTGAGCACAGCATTCCCTCCTAACAAGAGAGAAGAACATGTTCCACACAGGAGTTCTGGCAGCACAGGCCAGCCTGACTCATCGCAGGAACAAACTGAGTCCAGACCTACCCTGCAGAGCACAAAGCACAACCAGTGTTTCAGGACTCACTGCCTCGCTGCACAGGGCATAGGTGTCCCCTCAGGGACGGGTCTGGTGGCACATGCAGGCTCAGAGAACACACTGCAGACAGCCCTGCTCCCGAACTCCTCTCCCTCATCGGCCCTGACAGGCAGCAGAGGGCAGCAGGGCCCGGGCAGAGAGGCTGCTGCGGAGAGAGGGAAAGCAATGAATGAATGGGGAAACAGATGGGACCCGTTTTTCCTGCTGTCAGGGCAGGTGGAGGGCTGGCGGCACACGGCTCTATGCTCAGGGACAGCTGGTGGCAGCTGTGCTGGGGGATGGAGAAGTGCAGACCTCTGCAGACCTGGACCCAAATACGAGACCCAGACCTCAAACCTAGATTCAGAACACAGACCCACACTCCGAATGCAACCCTAACCCACAAATCCAGACCCAGACCTAGACCCCATCCCCAGACACCAAACCTAGCCAAGGCCCCCAAATCCATCCCACAGCTGCAAGTGCCTAGTCCTGTCCCCTAAGTGTAGACCCAAATCTAGATCCTAGACCCGACCCCGATTCCAAAACCAGACCCAGACTCCAGACCCTAACCTAGCACCCGCCCTCAGCCCCGCGGTATTGCCCGTGGCACTGCTGCTGTGCCATTGCAGAGAAGGACAGGGCTGTGGTTGCACGAGCCGGACACACGCTTCCCACTCAGGGGCGAGGAGAGGTCCCTGCAGCCCAGCCGGAGGGCTGCGGCAGGAGCTAGGGGTACGAGCACGGCTCTGTCGGACCCTGGGCTGCATGGCTGGCTCTGAGTACCGCGATCCCGCTCAGGATTTGTGCTGGGCACCACCTCAGGGCTGGGCGCTATTACTGTGATCCCCGTCAGGGCCCATCCCAGACTCGGGGCCATTCCCAGCGCCGAGGGGCACCGGGCCGCCCTCAGCCACCCCCACGGCGCGGGCCCGGCCGAGCTAGCTCTGCGCATGCGCCAGCTCAGCAGACGGCACGGGCCGCGGCGCGCACGGGTTCGGTGGCGAGCGCGCGCTCCCATTGGTTCACACGGCCATCAGTCAAGCGGCTGGGGCAGCTGCCATTGGCCCGGGCTGGGAGGGCGGGAAGGCTGAAGCAGAGCTCGCGCTCTCCGTTCTCCTGGTGACGGTTTACACATGCGCGCAGCAGGGGGCGGGGAAAGGGCGCGCTGCGCTGCAGCTCGTGCCCTAATTGGCTGCTAGGCACGCGCGCGCACTGCTCACACCCTCATTGGTTGTCGGGCCGGCGCGTGTCGCCGTTCGCGCCCCCATTGGCCGCCGGCGAGTGCATGCGCGCTGCCATCTGCAGTAAGACGCGCAGCGAGGCTCGGCGGGACGTGACCTGTCGCGGTAGAGCCGTGAGGGCGCGGCCGGTCGTGCGAGCCGGTTGCGCCCCCTTGGTGTGCCCACCCCCGGCGTGCCGCAGTCTCCGGGCCGGTCCTGCCGGCGCCGCCCCGCTGCAGCAGCCACTCCGCTCCGCGCGGTGGCGCCACCGTGAGGGGACCTTTCCCCCTTCCCCCTCCCACGCCGCAATTCGTTGCTGGTCACGTGACGCGCGTTGCCGCGCACGTGACCGGTGTGCGGCGCATGCGCGGTGCGGCGGGGGCGGTGCAGGCGGGCGGTGCTGAGGGCGGAGGCGGCGGCGGCCGGAGCGGGGCCGGGCCGGCGCGAAATGGCGGACAGGTTCTCCCGCTTCAACGAGGACAGGGACTTCCAGGTACTTTCCTCGCGCCACTCCTCGCGGCCGCGGCCCCTGAGGCCGGGTTCCGCCGCCTTCACCCCCCACGCTCCCCCCCCCAACTGGGGCTTTGTGTGCAGGCCCGGCGCCGCGCCGCGGCGGGGAGCGGCACAGAGCGGAACGCGTGGGGCCGGGGTCGGCTGTCAAGATGACCCGCGGCAGGGGAGAGCGGCCCGGGCACGGGAGGCGGCGGGCGGTGTGTTGTGACGGCGGCGGCGGCGGCGAGGGGCCGACCCCGCGGCGGGACCGACGGGGGAAGACGGTGAGGGATCAACCCTCCACCAGTGATGGGACCGACCACCCCCCATGAGGGGTTGGGCCCCTCCCCGATGAGAGAGCTAAGCCCCCGATGAGGGTATCACCGATCCTCCGGTGAGGACTCGCATCACTCTCCCAAGGCCCGTCCGAACATCTGCCAGCGACCCCTTTTTCTGTGGGAAACGTCTCTTCCTTCTCACGCACGACCCCCCCGCCAAAACACCAGTATTTCATTGTAATTAACGCCACTGATGCTATTTAAAAGGGGGTTTAAATAAACAATGGGAAAATTAACGTTGACTCATTAAGCTTGAACAATGACATGTTGTTCTCTGACTTCAGCCTGAGAGAGTCTCGGGGTTAGAAAGGAAAACAAAAGGAGCGAGGATAACGCTGCTCGAGGAGAGCTGTGGATGAGCTGTTCTGTGGGTCCTTGTTTCAGGAGCTTGGCATTGGAATGGTGCTGTGCATCCTCACTCGGGCCTTTCACCCAAAGACCTCGGAGGGTTTTTATAATGTGGAGCTTGCGTAATTCTGCTTAATCTGGCATTAAGGTGCAGACTTGAAAGCAGTCAGGACATCCAGAAGTGACTAATTTGTTGCTTCTGGATGTTATAAGGAGTGCATAGTTCAAAAATTGTTACTAAGCTGTGTTAGAAACACACAAGAAAATAAATACCAGCGTGGTTGTGTACAATGTTGGCATTGCCTGCTCTGAGGATGGAGGCTTGGCTCCTTCCACAGCCCCAAACATGGACTAGTTTGCATCCTTCATTTCCTTCAATGAGGAAATGAATAATTAACACTGAAATAGTCTGATTTGGCTTTGAAGTTTGTGTTTCAGGAAGTGGAGTGAGCCAGATCTTGGGCTTGAAAACACGTATCTCGTAATTCTTTGGTAAGGGAGAGATGGGGAACCTAAACCAAGTCAGGTACTGTGGCTGTGCCCAGGGAATGGGTGAGCTCTGCAGTTATACCTACGTTTGCTTTTGGGTGTCCTTGTTCCTGTCCCTTTGTGGGGAAACCACATGGCAAGAAAAATAATTGTAGTGGCAAAACCTGTTAGTGTGTTGTGGCTCTGGGCACACAGGGGGAACTTGTGAAGTCAGGGAGGAAACTCGGCTCCATTACTGATCCTGAGATATTGGAAGCTGCTGAGTGTGCTTGGGGACAATAACTCAAGTCACAACCCTGTGTCTCCTTGACTTTAAAAAAGGGCACTGTTCTAAATTGGGATTTATCTGTGGTAAATACCAGACTTTCCTTGTCTTTCCCATAGACTAGAGTGAAAAATTAAAAGATAGGGTGTGATTTTATGGAAGGGTTACTGCTCTCTTCTCCCCTGCCTGAAAATATGTCAGGGAGAAGAGAGACATTTCACTTTATGTTAAAGCTTCCTGTGAGGGAAAAGTGGAATCGGTCCCCTGGGAAGAGCAGTTTGGAGCTGGTTGAGGCTGCGGAGGACTGAAGGTGAAAACAGTGAGCTATGGAAGAGATGATCCAAGGGGGACTGGGACAAGGTCATGCTGAATTTTGGGAGCTCAAGTGCCTGTGCGCCTAGTTCTGACAGCTGGGCAATCTAACAGTTTTTCCAAAGTATAGGAAGGTAATGGAGGTAAGCTTTTTGATGAAGAAGAAAGAAAAAATAAAGTTTGAAGTCCCTTTCAGAGAAGACTTGAATTTTCTCGTCTGTTTTGAGACAGAGATTGCTTGAGCTGTAACAGGGGTGTGGAATACAGGAAATGCTTGCTGTGCTGGGTATTTGCAGGGCTGCTGTGGCCATAAGTAAAAATACACCTGCCTGTGCCTCTGTAGAAAATACTGCTCTGCAAATATAGCAAAAACAGGAGTGTTTCTGTCGGTGTTAGGGATATCCTTTTCACACAGTTGTAGTTCTTTGGCAGGTGAAATTTCTGTCCTCGGAGCAGGTGTGACTCTAGATGTGATCCCATGTCCCTGCCAGGCTGGTGAGCCCCTGGATGCATGGCCAGAGGGAGACAGGCTCTAAAATTACACAGCTTGATCAGGGATGGATGCAGTGTGGGAAGGGAGGCTGTGGAGAGCTCTCAGATTTTGTTCTGGGGTGATCTGCTTGTGATCTCAAAGTGAAAAGATGTGGAGCAGTTTGGAGAGAGGAAGAGAAACAAAAGGTCGGCAGTAAAGAGCGTAGGTCAAAGGAACCTTTTAGCTCTTTGGAAGAAAGGCAAATATCTGGGGATTAGTGATGTGGCTAATGGAAAAGTCACTGGATGAGAAAAAGTGCATTTCAGAGTTCTCATTATTGTTATCAGCTGCTTTTCTGGAGAGAAGCTGGTAAGAGTCTGGATTTGGAGGATCAGTTTGGCAAGAGTGCAAGTTGAGCTCTGTAGGGAGGGGGGAGCTGGCAGTGCAGGGTTAGCAGAGGTGATCCTTGGGTTTCTGAGCTTCTGATATACTGGAGAAAAGTGGATTAAAGGTGAGAGCTGCTGGGAGCTGTTCTTCTCTCCCCTGTGCCTGACTGAAGAAAGATCAGTGCTGTCAGGGGAGGCAGGCATGGAAACATACAGCACTGCAGAAAAATCAGGAAGGACGGACCTAAATCAGCTGAGAAATATCCATCCATGGTCTGAAGTGCATGGGAAGGTGCTGAGGGGAGAAAGGTGGTTGGGCAGAGGGATCAGCTGAGACCTGAAGATGTAAGAGGGAGTGAGGGATCTTCTCCTAGCTGCAGCCACAGTGATGTGGTGGGCATGAAGAGAGCTGCAGAGGGACTGATGCTTCTCCAAGGGAGTTATAGAGAGCCCTGTGGAAAAGAGTGGCTTGTGTAAGAATAAGAAGGTCATATATCCCTGAGGATGATGATCTTAGTGTGGAGGGAGAGGAGAAAGATTGTATACACTGAAATTGTTTCAACTCCTCTCTCTGATAGTGGAAGGAACCTTGAAGCTGAAGGTGATTTGGAAGCTGAAATTGCAGAAGGAGTGGGAATGGCACTGGAGGATATCACTGCAGTGAGCTGATTATGCAGCCATTGTGTTTTTCCTCCTTGATTGTTGTGCTGTTGCTGTGCTCTGTAGCTTTAGAAGCCACACTAAAGGCTTAGATCCCCTTCCCTTTCTGCTTTAAGCTCTGAAACTTTAGAGAAACTTGGAAAGCCCCTGGTTTTGAGTGTCTTTTGCAGGTGCTGAACCTGAGGGCAGCTCCATAGAAAGGTCTTGAGCTGTGCTCTGCCTGTCATGGGGATCTTTCCCTTACCAGGCCAGCACTCGTTTGGGAGCCCTGGACCGGGAAATGGATTAGTGAGAAGGGGATATGCCTTACCTTCCTTCTCTTGCCTTGCTTCTAGGCTCTGCAATGGCAGGTGAAGTCTTGGGTGGCTCATCCAAATAAAGCCCAACTTTTTTCCATTTTCCATCCAAGAGAGGCTATTTTTGGATTTCTGACAAGCTTAGTTTTTGGGATGAAGCACTGGGGATCTTGTCTGTGACAGGCTGTCACTTGTGTATGCCCCCGTCCCCTAGACTGATGGGCTTCCCTGGTAAAGATAAGTGGGAACGACCATAACTTTGAGGAATTCTGAACAATACTGTAGATGATGCCAACAGAATATTGTAGCAGCATTAATAAAACCTGTATGCACATATGAAACTGCTGCAATAAGTAAATCTATATTTTTAGTGCTATTTTTGCATTTGCAGCGATTTCATTCTTCGGATCAGGTATGCAAACTGAAAGAATAAATATTGTGGATGTCTCTCTTGCTGAAATCCAGTGGAGCTCCCACTTACTCCCAGATGTTGAGAAAATGTTTTCTTGCTGCTTTTTTCTCCTTTTCATTGTTGAAGCAGAAATATTACCAACCATATGTGTCTATGTGTACAATAATTTCCTCTTCCTACGTACATTGCACTTACTGGCATCATTAGCCAGACGGAACACAGGCTGTTCTGTCTCTTGGTTTTTTGGTGTTGTGTAGTCTGTGCAATGGAATAACACTTCCACCCAGCAGGAAGAACCATGCCTGGTTTTCCCTGCTGGGTGGAAGTGTGACCAGTCTGAATCTCAGCTCGGGTTTTCCTGCTAATTCCAAGAAGATAGGTTTTTTTTTTCCGTTTCCCTCCACAAAGGATTTGAGGAGCTAAGCCAGCACATCGCTGTGCTTCTGGCCCTGCCTGCTTCTAGCAGGTTGAGCTGAGCGCTGCTGGCAGGGGGATTTTATGCTTTTTAATTGGCAGAATGTCAGGGATAAGTTCTGTTCCCAAGCAGCTTAGGCAGCGCTTTACTGGACAGCTGGGCCAGCAGCGTGGAGGTTTAGAATCCATCTGCAATGAGTGCGGCCATGGCTGCAGCTTCACTTCTCTTCCCAGGTGCTGCCTAAGGGAAGTGCATTTGATTTTTGTGTCCTTCAGCAGGCCCAGCTGCTCGGGGTGATGTGGCACTGGGAGCTGATGCCTGTGCTCTGCGCTGCAGAGAGATAAAGAGGGTCATTTTCTCTGCCTGCCTTTACTAATTGGGGAAAGAAAAACTTAATGTGGGGGAAGGAGGGTTGGAATCTCTGCAAAATCTGTTACGCTGAGCTTTCAACTGATCCAAGGTCCTGGGGTGTGAGTTTGCCTTTGGCTGTAGTAGCTGCAAGCAGTCAGGAGGCAGCCTGTGCATTTTCTATGGAGTGTTTTCTAACTGAAGAATTAATCTGAGATTTTTAGAAGATCTATTAGAATTGTTTAGAGTTCTTAATTTGTCATTCAGTTCAGGTTGTATTTCTGGTGTGGGCCCAGCACAGGAAGAATGCCGCTCTTACCTCCTTGACGCAGGACATTCTGACCTCTCAGTTGAGCAAAGCAGGAACAGCAGACCTGTGACTGATTTTTTTTTAACCTCCCTGTGTGAACCAGGAGTAGGGGAGAAGACTGGGGGAAAATGCATTTTAAACTAGATCAAGTAGTTTTGGTTCCAGTTTTAGAACATCACAGTAGAGTCTGAAGTTTGGTGTGGATTTCTGGGATTCACGTGGTGAGGTAATTTTATATAGACCTTTCCTGTCTCAGTTGTGCCTTCCCCCAGTCTGTGTTGTGACTTCTCTCCTACAGTGATGTTCTCCATTGCCGAGGCTGAGAGAATGGGAAAGGAAACACTTTATATCCTTCAGTCCCACAAGCTATGGCTGAGCTACCTCAACTTCTTCTGAGTCACCCCCTCTAAGAGAAAACCCACCCCTCTAAGCAGGCTCCTGCCACCTGCTGTGTGGGAATGTGGAGTTCATCTGATAAAAAGCACTGCTGTAGTTGTAGGGCAGCACTTCCTCAGTTGTCAGAAGCTTTTCTCTTATGACATGGTTTTAAACCTGTAGTAATTCTTGCTACTTTCTCCCTTCAGGCAGCTCTGTGGGCAGTTAATTTGAGATTTTGGCCATTCACAGTTTTAAAGCCAGAAGTTAATATTAGGATCCAGGTACCGCTTAGGTTTCAGTTCCCATTGTTTGCCCCAGTTCTGGGTCGACGAGTTTGTGTTTGGCTGTAGTATCTCTCACTTGAAGACAGCTGGTGATGGGGGGAACATTTTCCTTTGTAGATGCTTCTGGTAGTTCAGCCATTGAAATCTTCATTTTCCTTAATTTTTCTTCTAGATTTTCTTCATTTTCAGCATTTACCTGAGCTTTATGTCCTCCCTTTGTGTTGTTACAACTTTCTGCATCCTAAATTGTTCACACTTGTCATTGGAAAACTTGCTCAGAGGAGTCGAGAGCAGACTCTTACCTGGTATAACATACTGAGATAAACATCTGTTTACTGGGTTTTTTTCCGTGTTTGCTGTTCCTTTTTTTGCATACCCTTGGACTGTATTTTTATGCTTTCTACTACCATGTTGCATGAGGAGGTTTTAAGTGGGATTTCTCAGCCTGCTGGGTGCAGCCCTGTGCTGTGGCTGTGTTTGTACAGGGCTCTGTGAAAGCAGACGTGGTGTTGGGGAGTTGAAGCCACTCTTACACGGGTTGGGTTGCTCTGCACAAACACGTCCTCAGTGTTGCTCGCTCTTTGTTGGGCTGCCTGATCTGCAAACTGAGCTGGCAGGTGCTCTCTTTCCTCTGGTCCTTGGTAACAGTATTGAATGGAGTTTGAATCCTGTTAATGTGCTCCTGGGGGAGATTTTCTGTGAGATTTTGGTTTAGAAACAATTCTTTATTAAGTCTGACACCGCAGTAAGAAAGAAAAGGCAGATAATATTATGGAAGCTTGGAAGTTCATAGTGATAAATAGATTACACCCTGAATATTACATGATTAGCACCCTGTCCCACCAGAGTGGTTTCTCTTTGCTTTGTTTTGTCTGCTGTGGTCACACATGGGAGGAAAGGGGTGGCATCCAGAGGGACATGGACAGGCTGGAGGGGTTGGTCGGTGTGAACCTCATGAAGTTCAGCAAGGGCAAGTGCACAGTCCTGCACCTGGGTCACATCAATTCCAAGCACAAATCCATGCTGGGGGAGAATGGATTGAAATGAGAAGTTCAGTGACTCAGCCATGTGTGCTGGCAGTCCAGGAACCAACTGTGGGCAGCTGATGAGGGGGGAATTCTGCCCTGCTCAGGTGAGACCTCACCTGCAGAGCTGCCTCCAACCCTGGAGTCCCAGCACAGGAAGGACCTGGAGCTGCTGGAGTGAGTCCAGAGGAGGCCACGGAAATGCTCTGAGGGCTGGAGCCCCTCTGCTCTGGAGCCAGCCTGGGAGAGCAGGGAGTGTTCACTGGGAGAAGAGGAGGCTCCAGGGAAACCTCAGAGCCCCTTCCAGTGCCTAAAGGGGCTGCTGGAGAGCGACTTTGGACAAGGGACGGAGGGACAGGACAAGGGGAAATGGCTTCCCATTGACAAAGAGCAGCGTTAGGTGAAATACTGGGAACGAATTCTTCCCTGAGAGGATGGTGAGGGTGCCCAGAGAAGCTGAGACTGCCCCATCCCTGGAAGTGTCCAAGACCAGGTGGAGCATTCTGGGATAGTGGAAGGTGTCCTGTCTATCCCCTGCAGGGGATGGAACAAGATCATCTTGAAGGTCTTTCCCCACCCAACCGCTTCCAGGATTCTTTGGTTGTTTGAAGGTCCTGGTTAGCCATGAAAATGTAGAAGCAGCAACTTCTGCATCAAGGCACTTTAGAAGTGGCCAAGAGAAAATTGGGTGAGTGAGGCCAGTGCTGGCTCTTAGGTAGAGTTTGCTGAAGACTGCACAGCATCCCTTGTGTGCTGGAACAGATCCACAGCTGGTGTTGGTCCGGCAGAAGGAATCTGAAAGACGTGTAATTGTTCTTGTTTGGTGCCAAAGTATGCAAAGCAGAGACCTGCCTCTGGCTCCCACTCCTTGTGTGGTACAAGCTGTTTATCTCTGAACTGTAGAACATGTTTTTATTTGGACAGCTCTTAGTGGGTATTTATATGCACGTTTTCCTGGTTTAAACTTCTTGACCTGTGACTAGTCTTAAATATGTTCTGCTGAGTGGGTTTTCAGTGTTTTTGGACTTAGCAGGAAGAATTTTGTCGAAATTAATTTTTAGTTTGGTAAACAAAAGGTGCCATCAGCTTCTCAATGCGCAATTCCAAGGTACTTCTTTCAAACCTTGCCAATTTAAATTCATCTCTGAGTCTCAAGTGATTGCTTTTGTTGTATTGACTTGAGAGGACTTTCCTGTTAAGTACTCTCAGAATAATTGATGTGTGTGTCTGCTGAAAATGAGGTTTTGCTGCAGCTTTCACAAGATGTTGACTGTAAATATTCAGCTGTTTCTAGGGGTGTGCAGACATGCCATGTCCGTGCTTCCCACTGGTATTGCAGGGAAAGGTCTGGGAAACTGATTCCTAACATGTGGACGGTGGTGAGAACATGTTTGGGAATACTTTACCTCTGTGTTGCTGGGAAAGAATCTGTGGGTTTTCTTTTTTTTTGTGTCTTTACAGACACTACAGGGAAACACAGGAAAAAGGATGGTTTTGTTCTGGGAAGCATTAACAAAGGCTTTTCAGGTGCCAATACACAGTTGCTTTTGTATTGCTTTTTATAGCTTTGAGAACCCGTGTGGCCTTTAAAATTATCTAAGAAAGTTTCCAGGATTGGATGGAACCATCTCCTAGGTGTATGCTGGTCTTAAAAATATGTTTTTTTCTGGGTGCATCATAAATACTCAAAGAACACTGTAAGCTACTCTTTCCTGGAGTTGTTTTTGAGTTCTTTGGATGCATTTCTAAACATCAACATGGTTGTCTGCATCAATTACGTTTTGGAGCCCTTCCATGGTATAGAGTCATCAGACCCTGCCGAGCTGCAAAGGGCAGCATGAATTACTGCTGTGATCTGCAGTCAGCGTGCAAAGGGAGGTGTGGATCTTGCAGAGGTATTAGAAACCCGTCACATTTTGATTGTGTGTAATAAACACAACCATCAGTCATGGGGAGCTGCATTTGGGTTTGAACACCTTCCCCACTGGTCTTGGCTGAAATTCGCTGTAAGGTCGATGGTGATGTTGGTGATAGGGCCCCACAAATAAATCAGAGCATGGCAGACCTTGGCACTTGTACCTCTTGTATCTCATCCATGCCTGGAATGAGTTTTTATCCTGCCTGTCCCAGATGTGCCACTGCAGGTGGTGCGTGTCTCATCCTCAGGCCACGTGCAGAGAAGTGAAACCAGCATGTCTGGAAACAGCTACCTGAGCTGGAAAGGTTTGTCAAAAGAGAATTAAATGCAAAATGAGATGTGTCCATGGTGGCTTGCTGAAATTCCTGGTCTTGGGTTCAGGCAAGAGGCTGGTGCTCCATCAGCAGAGTGATTCTTGAGCTTCCTGGCTACTGTGCTGGTGCTGGACAGCATTCACCCAGGTGTCGTGGATGTGGAATGTTTGCAAGAGTGCTGGGTGCCAGCTTTGGGAAAAGTGGGTGGATGTGAGGGTGCCTTATCCATCTGAAGATTTTGTAACTGCTCCATCTCCTTTAAAAGAGAAAATATCAATTTTTACAGGCTGTTTGCTTCTGGAATCAGAGGGGTTTTTCCCCTGCTCTGTGGGGGTGCTGGGTGCGTGCAGGGAGGGAGGATTTGGTAAGATGGCATTTGCTCCCTTGTGCTCAGATGCTGCTCCAGTTCCCCATGCTCAGACCTTGCATCTGTGTTGACCCGTCCCGGGAGGGCTGCAGGAAATGTCAGCTGTGCTTCCCAGCCGCGAGAGCAAAACATTCTGGGATCTGCAGCTCACGTGGCCTACCCTGGCTTTAGCCACACTAGAAAATGGCATTTTTTGGGAGGACTCATTTCTGGGTTTGGATATTCCTGTGTCTCAGCTGCTGTTCTCAACCTAATGCCTTCAGGGCTTTTGGGAGTGGGTAGTGGGCTTATTTAAATACTTTCAAGTGATACTTGTGGGTAACAACCCTGGATTTTATGGCATGACATGATATTTTTGGAGTTTAAGATTTATTGATTGAATTTATGGATAAATAGAATATGAAGAAGTGGTGCTGATTTGCTTTAGTGTTTTAAAATTTTATTAGGCAAATGCAATATAAATGTGATTTTTTTGAGTCTTTTTCTGGTACTCTTCTACCATAAAACTAATTTTTAAATATCTAAGGAGCACACTGCACTCATTTTCAAGTGCAGTTAAGCAGTCATGATCGTGCTGTGCTCTTTTCCAGTGCATTTAAGAAATAATAACAGTGAGTATAGTAAGGCTTTTCTGCAAAATTGCTTTCTTTAGATTGTTATTGGCGTGGTCTCACAAAGCAGCGTTTCTGAGTGCCTTCCTGAGCCAGTCCTGAAATGCAGTAGGGACGTAAATAGATTGTTACTGCTGTGGTGTCTCAGCAGCTGCATTCTGCCCATTCCCTCCCTAGCTGCTTTAATGCTCCCAGCAGAGCTGCAGGGTTTTATGCCAGAATCTTTTCCTGTTTTGCTCCGTTCACAGCGTTGAAGGTGGTGTCCCTGTGGTTGGAGCAGGCAGTGTTTTCCAATCCTAGGCTCTTGCTAACTGCCTTGTGTTGAGCTTATAACTCACCTTATCCTCTCTGGTCTTAGTAACACCAGGCTGGTGTGCTGGTGCTCTGCTGGAGCAGCAGCCCAAGGACAGCTGAGTGGAGGCGTCCTGAAAGGATCCGCCACGCTCTGGCTCCATTGTCCTGCTCCTTTGTGTCCCGCTGCGTGTCCCCAGCTGCTGGGCTGCAGGCTGCCACATTTTCTTTGGGTATAATACATGGATAACTTAGGGCTGTTCATCAAAGAAACCACTCATTCCCATCAGGAATGGACACTATATGGAATGTGTTCTACATGCTGACATCTTAATATGCTCTGTGCTCGGGTGGATTGCACAGAGCAGTCCAGTAATTAATATCCAGGGAGTTCTAATGGGCTTAAAGCAGTTGAAGTGACTCATCCTTATTTTGTCATTGTGTTGGTGGTGTTTTAGGTGACTTAGAAGTGCAGGCAGTGCTCATGACCCAGCTCTGGTTTTGGATACACCCTTTAGGGTGTGAGAAGGAAGGAGAGAGCATGTTTTCTTCTGCTTGTCACTGTTAAGATGCTGTTAAAGGGTTCCCTCTCTCGGTGATTTCTGTCTGTATGTCCTATGTAACCCACCTTCCTGAAGAGGTGCTTCATGTAGAGGAGAGAGTGAATTCTGTGGTACTAAACTGTGATAAATGGGCTTTAATTAACAATTCATTTCACTTACATTGGGTGATTTATTGGGAACAGTTCTTGCCACTAAGGATTTTGGGATGAAAGTGTAATGAAGTTCTTAAATTTTATTTTATGATGCTGGCTGGGTTTGGTTTCACTGTCACAATGTTTGGGACCTTGTAAGTAGGAAAGAAGCAGCAATCTCTTTCCCTGAGCTGTTAACTTGAATTGTCCCAGGAAATGCAGTAACTCCACTGGGTATGATCTGGGACAAAATGGCATTTGTTTTGCCAGGGCTCCGAAGTATTTACAGTCCAAAAAAGGGAGAACAAAAGTTGAAATCCTGCATGGAGGCAGCTTTTGTTGGTTGATCTTTCAAATACCATATTCAGTGTGTGAGGCCTCTAAGAAGGTTTGACCAAGAGCTTCGAGCAAAGATTAAACAATGGGAAAGTGGAGGAGAGAGCAGAGAACATATGACTGTGAGTAAGCAGAGAGCATAGAGAGCCAAAGTTCAGATGCTATTACACAAAAATTACAGGGCGCAAACGTGTTGGCTCCTGGAGGTGAATGCACAACGAAGCCAAGTGGTGTGTGTGGTGTGTGAGGAGTGTTTGCATGCTGGAGGCTTGTCCTTGCTTCTCATGAAATAGGAAAATATATTGACTTTCAGTGTGGTTATAGGGAAGCACCAGTGTCAGAGCACTTAATGTAGCACAAAGTGAGAGCGTTAAATGCTGCTTAAGTAGAAGCCTCTCATCTTACTTGCTCTGCTGTTCCAGGGTGGGTGGAGAAGTGTCTGTGAGAAAGGGACAGTGCAGCACATCTTGTTTCACAAAGCAGAAGTGAGAGACCCTGATACAAGCAGCTGTAAAATGGAGGGGCAGAGGATGAGGGGGAGGAGAGTGCTGCGGTCAGCCCCAAAATCCTTGTCCACAGGAGCAGATGGAATCTTTGCCATTAGCTCCCAGTGCTGGGAATTTACTGCATCTCTGTGACAGTCATACAGGAACAAGGTTTGGGAATCGGTTTTGAGTAGTCCTGGGTTTAATGCAGCTGTTATTTCATGCCCTAGTGTCCATGGGGTTGAATCCAAGGAATTGAATCCTTCTTTTCACATAAAAGTTTCCTCTGAAGTGGGAAGCATCCCTCAAGTCTGCAGAAGACACGCTTCAAAATCATACTGAAATGTGGTCAGTGCTTGGGGTTTGTGTTTGCCAGAAATGTGTTCTCAACAGATCCAGCACTTAGGGTTTAATTAATTGTTGGATTTAAGTCTTAAAGTATTTTGTGTTCTTCTGATTCATTGTCTTAAGGTACAGCAAAACAGAAATTATTTATGGATCCATTTGATGTACCAGGTTGCAGGATTGGAAAAGAGGGAAACAGGTGGAGTTCCCCTCAATTTATTCCTTAGCCAGTTTCAGGGATGAAGAAGCAGCCTCCAGCTGCCTCCAGCTCCAAAAGGCATGAGATCACCATGAAGGCAAGCAGCATTGTTGTGGCCATAGCCATAGAACCATTTTTCTCTTACCTGAGTAAACATCACTGGCCTGAACCCCCATAAATCCAACCTCACAATAACCACTGGATTGTCTGCTTGCCTTTTTCCAGGATGAGCTGCTTTATGGTGGAAGGGAATTTTCCCTCCATCATTTATTCTAAATATTGATAAATAAAGAACAGTCTTTGTGATGTGTATTGATTTCAGCTCCGTTTGGACACTTTGTTATTTTGAAGCCTTGAATTTCCAAGCCTGGAACACCCTCTGGACCCAGGAGCAGGCTGGCAGCATTCCCAAGGGGCCTTGTTCACTGTGCTCCATGGCCTTTTTATGCCCAGGACTTCCAGCTGACAGGCAGCACCTGCCTCTCTGGGAAGCTCCAGTTTTAGTATTGCAGCTGTTTGGACCAGGAACAAGTAACGATCAAGTATGTAATAAACCCCAAAGAATATGAATATATAAAATAGCCCCCAAAATGAGTGAGTAGTCATGGGATCACCAGAACATAAAGGCTTTATTTGCTCTCTGATTCTTTGGCCGAGGCACAGGGAGTGCTCAGCCTTTTGCATAGTTTCAGGGAGGAGATGTTGTTTTAAGCACCGAAAAAATGACTTGTGAAGCTTCAGAACAGCAAGGCGTGCTGCCCTCGAACTGGGATTGACCCTTGCCTTGGTAAAAACAGCTTTCAGTGCCTTGGCAGGCAGCCCACCAGAGGAGCTGGGGAGTGGGCAGGAGTATTTAGCTGTTGCAGGTAGGTAATTTAGTGGTGTGTGCTGAACTCCCTGCAGGCAGCGGGTGAAATGAGGCGCAGGGACGTGTCTGGGTTTGTGCTGAGAGGGTTTCAGCTGTTGGTTAACTGAACACTATGTGTGTTTAATGTTTTAATAGATGAAATTTAGCAGTGTGTTTTTGCCAGTGTTGGCAGAATGTGCACTCCTGTCTGCTCTGGTTCTCATGTGCAGTATTTTTTGGAAGGCTGGCCTGCCACTGAGGCAGGTTTTTGGTGTGGGCTGCTCCTCACACAACTCTGTGCCATCCACACTGCGCTGTCTCTGAGCCTTGTTGTTAGCCTTCCAAAGCAGCTCAATGACTGCTTGTGCATAGCAAGTTTGCCTTCAACTTGCTCCTTGAAAACTGTCCAAAAAAAAAAGAAAAAGAGTGGGAGTGGATTGCTGCCTGCAGATTAAACCCCACATTCACTCTAGAGAGGCCATGGGAAAGACGATGCCTGGGAGCAAAGCATGGCCGGGGTGAATTCACCACCAGGGCCTGCAGATGATGGATGGGCTGGAAGCTGGGGCGCCAGTATCAAAGCACCTTCTCTTGGCACCAGGTTTTAGTCAAGATGTTCCCTTGCAGATTTGCATTGCTGCATAGGAACACTCCTTCCAGAGGATTTTTAGAGGCTGGTGCCTGACTTGTAATATTCCAACCGTCAGTCTGTTACAACTGCAGTTTGCTCTTTGGTGTACTGGCTTCCATTAAAATTCTTGCAGAAGGAGAAGTTGGTATTGGTGGAAGGAGGAGGGTGACAATATGTTTCTCTTTGGCAGCAGTGCTGCGTGTTCCTGCTCCAAGGGATTGTGGAGCTGGGATGCAAATAGAACCTGCCAGGGGTTTGGTGTGCACAGAGCAGCCAGAGGTTCCAGTGGCATTGCAGGACCTGGGAGTGTAGGAGCGCCCACTGAAACCACCCCCTTCAGTGGCTTTTGGTCTCATCCCAGCTGCAGGAATCTCACTTCTGCTTCTGAGTTTGCAGCTGGAAGGTCTGAGTGTTTGCTTTCTAGGTCTGTGCTAGTGACGGTGGATGTGTTGCATCATGGGCCTATTGAACAACAAGAAGTGGTTTACCATGTTTGAAATCTCAGAATTTGAGGTTTCAGAAACCTCAAATTATGGCAAAGCTGCAGTGGAGGTGTTTTGTTTTTTTTTTCCTGAAATGGCCCTTCACTGGTGTGTTCCAGCACCAACACTTGTTCTGGAGAAGGAGATTGCCATTGCCTTCCTAGCTCAGGAACCTGCCTGCTCAGTATTCACCCAAAAACGTGGGAAGATGTAGTTTTTCCAAGGGGTTGGGGGTCATCTGGCAGGGGGACTGCTTGGGGTCAGGACTAAAGGCTGTGGTGTGTTGAGGGATCACTTCCATGGACAGATCACTGTTCAGATTTGTGGGAAAGGCTGCTCCACACCATGGACCAACACTGTGGGCACAGGGACAGGCTTCCTTTGATACCACTGTGGGGTTTTGTTCGCTTAAGGTGTGTGAAATCACATGTATCCCTCAAGCAAATTCCTGGTGCAGGGACATCCATTCCTGCTGCTCCTTGTTGTGTGTGGTTCCCATGCTGACACTGGTGTGTATGCTCAGTGTTTTCATAGACTTTCTAAGGGGAAAAAATCTAGAAGTATTGTCATTGTAAATGTCTGGTATTTTTCCAGCTTTAATAGTTAATGATTGTCATCAAATTGACTTAGTTTTTAGGGTTTTTTTGTCCTTATAGCTGATACACTATATTGAGCCTGTTTTGACTAAGTTAATTTGTTAGCAAAATGATATGAAATATAACACTGTAACCAAACCTGTCTGGACACTAAACTGTTGGAAGTGTGTGCTGTACTGTGGAGCTGACCCTGGTTTTCTCTTGCAGGGCAATCACTTTGATCAGTATGAAGAGGGGCACCTGGAGATAGAACAGGCATCTCTAGACAAGCCCATCGAATCGGTAAGGCCCCCCCTGATCAGCATCGTTCCCCCCGGATTAGGCCGTGCTCGGATGGTCCTTGATGTGAATGCAGTCAAATCTGATAGCAGTGGGCACCTTGTTGGCCATCAGGGGTAATTGGAGGTAAACTGCATGCTGACCTTAAGTGGGCCTGGGATTTAATCTTGAAGTAGTCCTAAAATTAAAACCTGAAATTTGAGTTCAACATGATATTTCAGGAATTATTTAAAATAATATATTCATTCATAGGTATTTATTTTTTTATATTTTTCTTTGAAGAATCAGTTTAATTTAAATGTGAATCTGATGAAATAGTACAGTAAAATACATTTTGATCCTTTTTAGTTTGTATTTTTGGAAAAGTACCACTATATTTAAAGTGTTAGAATGACATCTGGCAGTATGGAAAGAGGCACCAGTGTTAGTCCAGCAGTACTTCCCCATAGAGCTGAAACTGCCCTGAGCCTTTCTCTAAAGTTGCTTTACCTTGAGTTAGGTGTGAAGACTCCTGCTGTAAGAGGGGGGCAAAAGTAGACTTTGTTCAGTTTTAAATTTTTAAACTTTTTGGAGCTTTTTAATTTTTCTCTTTGCAAAGCACCTTCTACTGGTTTTAGGCACAACAGCTTGTTCAGCCTAAACTGGACCCATGTTTGGCATTTAGCTTTAGCTAAATTTAATTTGCAGTTTCCTTCAGAAACAAAAAAATTTGTAGTGAATAATCAAGGGACACTTAGTGGTATTCTGATTAAATCTAGATTTTTGTTAAGAAAGTGCTTGTCAAGTGTTGCTTTTGCCTGTTAATTGAAGTTCTGTTGAAGTTCTCCACTTTAATCAGCCCCTAGAAGTACCAGCGTTAGCCAAAGCCCACTATATATTTTTGTTGGTGTGTAGGTTGGTGTTGTGTGTGTTTGTGTGCGTGTTAGATGTTTACCAAAAATTTACACAACTTGGGGTGTTCGACATTTTTCTTCCGCAGCAGTTGGCCCATATTAGCTAAGCAGCCATGATCTGGTTTGTATTGCACGGTCTGCCTTTTTTAATTTCTTCTCTAGGGTTTCCTTTCCCCTTCTTATTTCTGTTCTTCTGGTCCAGTGAACACTGCATATAGTACCTACTGTCTTAATGTGCTGGCATGATGCTAGATTTAGGCATGGCAGTAATTGATGACGCATGAGATAATGCTGCAGAGATGGGAATTGGTATTCACTGTTCTCCTGAATACTTCAGTCTCACCTTGGGACACGGGGATTTGAATTAAAATGCCAAGCTGGATGGAAATATAATGGGAAATACGTGTTGGTAGCCTACGCTGGACCACACTGGAAATTAGCATTTCAAAATAATTCAAATGCTGCTTACAGACTAGACTGGTTACCTGATTTCCAAAAGTGCTTTCCCAAAGAGAGGAATAGAAGAGGTCGCAGATTACATCTCTGGTGTTCCAGAGGGAACTATGCCTATGGAAGTGTGAAAAGCATGAGCAGGTACCCTGGGCCCACGTGGGCTCGCCATGCAGCTCTCATCATCCACAGGAGTAATGCTTTGTGCAGTTTGATTAATGCTGAACTGCAGCAGAAAAAACAAGTTAAATTATGGCTTTAATATTTTATTCATGTATGCCTCTCACCATCCAAATGTCAGGACATTTTTAATCTTTTACAACTCCTTGGTAGGTACAGTTAAATCTCATTGAAAATGGCTGGATGAAGAGGAGAAGAGAATGTCTTGTTTTGGGAGGAGAAAGAGTTAAAACCTCAAATTGTTTCAAATCAAGTTTGTTCCACTCTTTTTTCTGAAATAAGAGAATCACAGAATCATTAAGGTTGGAAAAGCCCTCTAAGCTCATTGAGTCCAGCCAGTCCTGCAGCACTGCCAAGGCCTCCCCTAACCTGTGTCCCCAGATGCCACATCCCCATGGCCTGTGAACCTTTCCAGGGATGGTGACTCCAACACTTGCCAGGGCAGCTGTGCCAGTGTCCATCCCAGGATTTCAAAGCTGTGGCTGCTGCACAGGATGGGGTTTTGGCCTCCTGAACAAGCATCGTGTCAGAAATTGCAGTCAGAAACAAACTGGTCGCTTCTGAGGTTTCATATGGTCCTTGTAAAAATACACTGTTGATTCTTAAACTCCCTATCTGGGAAGCAAGAATTACTTTGTTGTGTTTCCTGTCACCTGTGGAGGTGATTTTGCTTCCACACTACTAATGATCAGTGTTCTCTTTGAATTGGCAAATTATACACATTACCAGAAGGGACAGTGGGGCATCTGTCCTGCAAGATATTTCACAGGAAAGGAGTGTTCCTTCTGCTTTGTTAGTGGTTTTTTTTTTTTTTTCTGTTTTATGCTGTTTGCTCACCTAGAACCAAAATTGAGAGGGAAGGAGGAAAGGCAAATCTGTGTTTTAGAACTACCACACATCTAAGTATTTTCAATATTAACAAATTGGGTTTTAATCCTTAACAAGTTCTCTGTTAGCAATCCAACTGGCCTTTTCCAAGGAATCTGCTCAGAGTCATGAGTGAGCCTGTGCTTCATGGTAGGGAAGCAGTTTGGGTGATGAACATCCTGTATCTATAACAGTGGTAGATCAAAGCCCTTCCCAGTTCAAATGTCATTCTTCAGAACGAAGAGTGCATTAAGTATATTCTCATAAATGTGCTCCTTGCAGCTTCCCACATCTTAGGGACAGGAAGGTGCTCCAAAGCCTGAGGGTGTTCACAGATGGGGGTAGGGTTTCCTGTGCCATGTCCCTGTGACAGGCCCCACTGATGTAACATCCATCTCTGCAGCATTATCTGTTGAGAGGTGCTGACTGTACTGCTACAGCATGCAACTCAAAGGTGGCTGGAAAAATAGGTTTGGGAGTCTACAGATCATTACAATTGTTGAAATGTGTCCTCAATTAGCCTACTGGTGGTGGTGTTCCTGTGCAAATCCTGCTGTGTACAACTTGTTTAGGCCAAAGATGTCTGGACTGAAACATGCAACTCTAACCAGAGTACATTTATGGAAAACAGAGCTTCCAGGAGCTAGAGATGGACGTGGCCTGAATGAGTACCAGCTGTTTTCCATTACTAAATTGGAGAAAGTATTTCATATCAATGAACTCTTCAGAGCTACAAATGCTAATATTTTTTTCCCCCCCTACAACATTTTTTCTTGTTGTGCTTTGAAAGATGCTGCACTTACACTGGCTGTTCATGTCAGTACAATCACTGGTGTCCTTGAAAAATCGGAGCATTTCACCCTTTTTTCTAAATTTAAGAAGCTGCATGCATTTGTTTTGGGGCATTTTGAGTGCACTGAGTTCAGGTACTTGAACGGGAAGTCACAAATTATTGCAGCTTTAATAGAATCCAGATTTTCTTCACGTTAATTTCCTCATCTCTACTTGTTTATTGAATCTCTTTGCTGTGAATTCCTGGTTTTCCTCATCCCAGCAGTGCAGATGGAGTAGGAGACAGCAATAGAGCCTTAGAGCCCCCAAGAAGCAGCCCTGGCCCCCTGCAGGCACTGTCAGGGATCAACCCACGCCGTCACCACTGCAGGTTGGAGGCCAGACTGGGAATCACCCACTTACCCTGGAACTTGTTAGTTTGTCCTTGTCCTAACTAACAAATGTCCTTTCCCCCTCTCTCTAATGCTGCTCGGTGCCACGAGCAGCGCCTGGAGCCCCCCGTGTCAGGCTGCAGTCAGTGGTGCTTGGACACCAGGGGCTGTCACAGCCTGGCCGAGCCGGAGCCAGGGCTGTGGCACTGGAAATCTGTACGGATCTGTGGACTCCACTAGTTCCAAAGTGTCATTTGATGAGGCTGCTGATTTGACATTTAGCAGCAGCCATATGTGGACAGCGCTATAAATAATGTGCTTCTGGAAGCTGAATGGTGTAGCATTACTATTTGGCTTTTCTCTCTGGTCTTCATTGTGTCATCTGTAGTGAGCTCTAGGTTTTGTTTTGGGAATCTTTTCAACCCCTTGTTTGCATGGGTTCACCCAGTAGCATCCAATCCTTGCTTATAGATTCCTCCATACACAGTCAGCACAGCTTACAATCCACTCAAGAGAGGAATGGTTCCTTCCCATACTGGGATGAGTCATGGGATCATGGGGATCTCATGGAAAACCTGTGCTAGGCAAAACTGGTGGTGTGGATTACATCCCACAGGCATCATCAAAACCTTGGGCTTCTTCTAGCCATCTTTTAATTGTAAGCAATTGTTTTCTTCTATTGGCCAGGACCTTTATCAGAAATTTTTGCTGGGAATATCCTGCTCAGGAATTAGTGATCCCCATGGAAGGCAAGCAAAGGCATCTTGTCAGGGCACAGAATGGGGAACTGGGGAGGCCAGTTAGAGCTGGTGGAGCCTGGTCACTTGGGAAGAGGTTTTTCCAAAGCAGCTTACCCAGCTCTGTGAAGATCAGGACCCAAGGCCTTGCATTTCCTACCCCTTTGGAAGAGTTCTGCTTTGTCATTGGAGCAGAGCTCTCCATCAGTGCTGCCCAGCTCCAGAGCTGGCGTTGTCCCACCCAGAGCTGCCGAACCCTTCTCCCTTCTCTCCTTCATGGAGTGTCCCACAGCCTGTGCCCACATGGTCCAGGAGAGCTCCTGTGCTCACCCAAACACCTTTTGGGAGACTTACTTTGGCTGCCTCAATAATTTTTATTGTGGCTGTAATACAAGGAGCTCCCAAATGGCAGAGGAAGAAAGTGAGGAGACTCATACCAGCCCTCTGCTGAGAAATGAGGGGTGTCCTCCTAGGGCTGTGGTGTTTTCTGTGGATCACTGCAGCTCCTCTGTGGGAAAACTGCTGCAGTGTGAGCATAGTCTGTTCAAAAGGAATGACAGCTCTTGACATGTGCAGGAAGTTCGCTGTGAAAAGCCCTATCTTTTCTGTGTAAAAGTAGCTGTACTTTTACAGAACTTTCACTTAAAAATGCACTTTAAAATAAAAGCTGTCTGCTGTTGCAACATTTGTTGTCCCGTATCACATTTTGTTTTCAATATCCCTGGCTACTCCCTAGGCTCTGCAGACAGTCTCTCACGTGGGATCAAGCTAACCTGGCCTTCCATAATTTAATTTTTAGGGCAGCATTTGCACTGAGGAGCAGTTCTGTCAGTCTGCCTCCATCAGAGGTCTGGGTTAGCCATTGGAAAAGGAGGGAGGAGCTGAACATGGCCAGAAAGGAGCAAAGTGATGGCCAGGTCCCAACTCAAATGTTAATTTTAAATTATTGGAGTAATTCTCCTTATTCAGTTCAAGAGAAGATGCTCCATTTCAATTGAGTAAGATCTAAAATTAGGGAGTAGTTTCACTGCATAAACAAACAAATAGAAAAATTTGGGATGGGGGAGACAACTTCTTCCTGGGAACTGAGACAGGGCTGTGTTCAGGCATAATTCCAATTTATGTCAAACAACTTGGGACCATCCTCTTGAGTGGGTCTGTAAAAGTGGTGCTAATGTGTATAACCTTTCTAAATTTTTCTTTTTTCCCTTTAACATTTGTTTCCCCCTTCACTGTCAGTCACAACACACCGCTCTTGAATCTCCCAGCTGGTCTTGACTTGTTGAATTTATTTTATGCTTTCACTCTTCTTTAATAAATACATTACTTGCAAGCAGTGAATTGAAAACAAAGCAAAAGAAAAAAAACTACCATTAGTGATTGGACAGTTTCTTACTTTGTGTTACATTTAACTGTTCTTTTGACAGCCCAGTTTTTAAAGCCAGGTTCGTATGGAAATGCTTTCACTCCACTTGCACTGCTTTTGGAATAGCATTCTGCTTCATCTGTCTTTATTTTAGTGCATTCATAACACACACAGTCAGCACAATGTCTCATCTCCACTTGGCCAAGACTGCAAAGTACTCCTTGTCCTTTGGATTTTTTTTTCTTTTTGGAAAACGCAGCCATTTTTGTCAGCACCGGCTTTTAGAGTCAATGCTCCTTTGTCAGGGTAGGGCAATTAGTGCCCTATACAAACACATCCCAAACCTATCCCGAGCTGCAGCCCCTCTCTGCCAGGATGGGGCACTCTGTGGCCATTGGGATTGGCCTGCCCAGGTGTGCCTGCAGGTAAGTTTTCCTCTCTTCCCAACAGGGTTTTATTTTTTTCTTTGCATTTAACCTTTTATCCCCAGAAGTTTCCTTATGTCTCCTGGTTTAATTTTTTTTTTCCTATGTAGCCGTAATTATGTCCTGGAGCAGAGGTGGTAGTGTGGGGAAAATGCACAGTGCACATTATTCCTTGGGAAATACAGAAATACAAAATGTCTGATTTTACTAGGATATTAGAAAAAAAATTCCAAAATTTGTACGTAACATCTTTTTGAGGAAAAACGTATCCATGCAGCCAATATCTTTGGGAAGGTTGTGCCTTTCAAGCTGATTCACCAAAGTTGTGCAAACCCTGTGGTCATTTTCTTCACTGTGGAGGGACAAAACCTACTCTGGTTTCTGTTGATGACTGTTATTTAATTGAAGAAACCTGCAGCATATAGATATAATTATTTTTTAGGATTCCATGTAGCACTCAGTGTTCTGGAGTCACATCCTGTTAAAATTCTGTGATACCTCAGGTTGTGGTTTGCCTGATGATAGTTAGTAATCAACAAGTTCATATCTGATTTCTATTTTTATTTTTTGTGATTAGAAGGTGAACATGGTCCCAGCCAAGAGTCCTCTGAGGAGCTGGTCACTGCTTGTAACTGGGTGAACTGGTCACTAAGGGCGAGCTGGCAGATTGAGATGGTTCCAGGGGGGCTGTGAGTGCTCTGCTCTTTGTCTGGGGGCAGAAACCTTGCATAAAACACAACAATTTCCACACTGAGCCCTGCTCAGCCCCATTGCCAAAAGCTGACACTTAATTGCTGCGTCAGTACTTTTCCAGTTATTCCAAAATAGCTTTTTTTTTTTTTTTTTTTTTAGGAAGATGAGACATTATGCTTATTGTTTCCCCTACATGCACTAATGGTTCCTTGCTGTTAACTTATTGCTAGGCCTGTTTCATTCTAACATCTTAGTATTTTTGTTAGTTTACATGTGAAATGCATCACCCAGTCTGTGCTTGAGCTCATTTTATTTAATTGATTTTTTTTGTTGTTTTACTAACCTCACTGTTTTTTCAGTTTAATATTGGCTGCATGCTAGTTTATATATATATATATACATATATAAAAAAAAACCCAATCAAGTCTAGCCTGGATTTTGCTCTGATTGTGTTTTGGTTTCTAGTGGTGGGGCAGTCTTGCACTTACAACTTACTCAGTATTATAAAAGCCTGACACACAAACAAAATGACTAAACACATTGTAGATTTTCTTTACCAAAAAAATCTTAAGTGGTGCTGTCTAGGTGATGGATATGATTGTATAAATAGCTTGATTTTATGCTCTTTACTGGTCAATTTTTACTGGTACACTTTATTTTCTCCCACATTGCTTTTTATTTTTATTATTCTTTAATTTCTTTTAAATGTGATGCACAAAAGTTGCCCAGCACACCATCAGAAAGTGACCGTCCCCAATACCCATCCCCCTGGAAAAATTCTAGCCAGCAATTTTTGACATTTGTCTTTCCCTTTATTGGGCATATATTGCCTTTTCAGTAGCATTTTTTTGCATGCATATATATGTAGAAAAATCTCTTGCTCATCACATGTTTAAATGTCAGCGGGAAGGGAAGAATATATTATTGGAATATTTTTGGTTTGTTTTCTGTGTTCTGTCTGTCAGGATAATATTGGACATCGCTTACTCCAGAAACATGGGTGGAAGCTGGGCCAGGGATTGGGAAAGTCACTGCAGGGTAAGTCCAGTCTCCTGTGTCTGAAATCTTCAACTCCTGCCTCGGTCTTTAACAGAATGATTTCTGCCTTTTGTTCCTAGATTAGATTTTCTTTCCATTATTAATATATCCAAACGAATGCACTGTTGAGTTTTGTATTTGACAGTTTGCAAGTGGAAGCTGCTACCTCACTTGTTGGTACAGGTTAGAGCTGTGTGTGTGGTGATGTGTGAGAGTCAACGTGGAGGGAGGAGGAGTCACTTTCCACACTGACAGGGAGTGGTGTGCCTTCCAACTGTACTGATGTTTTGGTATTAAAAGAATTAAAGATTTGAGCTAGTTGCCATGATTTGTCAGCACTCACCGGGGTCAGAACCTGTTAGAAGGCCAGGAGAGGGCCCACTGAAGATGGAAAGTGATGACAGAGGTTCTCTGGATGGGAGAGGCTCACTCCTGATTTCTCCACAGGACTGTCACAGGTTGGCTTTGTTCCTGTTCCCATCAGTTTGTCAGGCATTAGTAAATCTCACTGGGATACCAAAGTGCTGGTTGACCCAGCACACACCAAACCTTGCTGTGTTAAACTTAAATTCTTCCTGTGACACTAAATCCCATTTCTGTAGAAATCTGTGGAAGTGTTTGAAGCTCAGGTGTGCCCTGAGCCCTTCAATAACTCACTCATGTTCCCGTGCCTGTAGTCTGAAGACCTGGAGCTTGTAATCCATCTTCCATGAGTGAGCCTGTTAGAGATGGGGGTGTCTGTGCTGTGGACTGTGCAGAGGTAATGAATTCTCCAAACTCTGGGAATGCTTATTAATCCCTTGGACTAAGGCTCTCTAACCTCTCAGGCAGGACTGCCTTCCTGGTTAATGCTCCTGGCTTCCTCTAACATGGTTTCATTGGAGTTCTCTGGTTGATGCATGGCACTCTCCAGTCCTCTCATGTCCCTGCTGGGGCCATACCTCAGGTGGGGTTGTAGCTGTCGCCTCTGGGCCTTTCCTTTGGCACATGGGATGTGCATCACTTTTGGGTGGAGCTTGGTGTGATCCCTCTTTTGGGTGCCCTGTATTGCCCTTTGTGTTACCAGTATGGAAACACAGACTTGAAAGAAGGAAAAGCCTTGTCCCAGCCCTGGGTGGATCCCAAGGCACAGCCCAAGGGTCTGGGGCACTGCAGGCTCAGATGTAATGGAGTGAACAACATGGCTTATGGGACTAGGTTTGGAGTTGATGCAGGGTGGTGGTGTCACCATGTCCCATGGCCCTAGCAGGAGTTTGCACTTTGAGTCTTGTCCAGATTTAGATGTTCCCACTGTGCCTCTCGCTGTACTGGAGCTGTTCTGGATCTCTCACATGTCACTGGAGCTCTGCTGATTGGGACCATGTGGAAGATACATGTGAATGTGGGCTCTGAAGGCTTTCCTGTGCCTCTCCTGCATGGTCACAGGAACACAGGAGTGAAAATAACCCACCCACTTTAAACCAGTGCAGTGCTGAAACCTTCCTAATGTAGGCTTTGGAGCATGTGCAGGAATTTCAGCCCTTCTGGAAGGGAGAAATGCCCTATCCACCTTCCAGACAACTTCTGCAGAGGTCTGGACAGGCAGAGGATGTGGAAGGGAGTCTGCTGCTGCTCCAACTTTTCTCCTTTGAGTTCTCAGCAACCAGAGCCTGTCCCTGTTGCCTGTGGCATTGGTAATGATTGTTTTGGGAGTGTTTAATTCATTATCCAGTGACCTTTCTGCATGAATCTTAGACCGGGCCAAAAATCCAACTATGAAATGTCAGGAAGGAAACATTTGCATCCAATTTTAATCTTATTCTCAGAGTTCGAAGAGTGAAGTTGTCTGATGTGCAGTGAGAGGGGAGAATAGAAGTTCTTCCCCTCTTCCACACTCCCTTGTTCAGGAAAGACCAGGAGAGGTTTCTAAAGAGATGTAGATGTGTTCCTGTTAAACTCTTCTTGCTTGACACTGCTTGAACCTAAAATCTTACTGTGGTGAGGGGGTGCAGCAGAAACAGAACCCCTTCAAGCAACCTTCAGCTGTGGGTGTGGTGTCTGACCTCCTGCAGTAGGTCCTTACATTAAACTCTCAAAAATTTTGTGTGGAATTGATACTGCATTGAGCTGCTTTCTGTGCACTTTAACTTGAAAGGAAGTGGAGGAGTTCAGTGTGCTGAGTTTTGTGATGTCACTTTTAATTCTAGATGTTCATCTGAGCTGGGGCTCCCTCTTTAGTTCTGTTGAATCCCAGAGTAATGCTGTGTTACATCTGCCAGGCAGAAATGTTTCTTTCTTGTTGTCCTGTGGTGTTCAGCAAGAACTTCACATTGCAGGACTTTACCCTGAGCTGGGTTCCTTCATCCTGACTACCCCATTGGGGGATGGAATCCAGTGGTGAGAGTGCTGAGCTGTCTCTGGGTGGTACCTGCAACAACCTAAACTCTACACTTGCCAATTGCTGGTGATGAAAATCTACTGGTGTGGTGCAAAGAGGCTCATTCTCAGGAAAATTCCAGAGGAGGTGTTTTTGTACCCCCTGGGCAGCTGCCTTGTGGTGTAAATCTTGTTACTGAGAAGAGCTGAGCCCTTGGGTAGGGAAGCACAGAGCCCATGCTCTTGAGTGATATGGCTGTCACCAGCTGTGTTCTGGCTGAAACATCTGCATCTTTCACTGAATTTGAGATGTGTGCTGAGTGGAGCATCAGGCAGGGACAGTGCTGTCGACTCTGACCATGCCAGTGCTGGAGTCCTGGCTCAGAAGTATTCATAAGGAATTCAGCAGAGTCATTCTTCAGCTCATCTCTTTCCCTGATGTTTTTCATCACTTTTTCCCACAAACATCTTGTGTTATATTTGGAAATGGTACTTCAGCTTGCTAACAGCCAGTGAATATGAAAAAGCAGGAGACAGTGTTGCCAGTCGACAGGGATCTTTTTTAATTTGGAAAATATGACTTAGGGAGCCACTTTTCCATAGAGATATGTGGTGGTTGCACTCTGACAAGTGAGAAGATGGTGATTGTAGCTGTTTTTATCTTTGGGGGAACACCTATATTTGATAATCCAGAATGTTGTGGTCTCCTGAAAAAATGAAACTAGCAAAAGATCAGTTAAAAGCATTGCCTGACCTTCGTGTGAGTCCTGTGCTAAATGAGCCCAAGGATTGTGAATAAATCAGGAGTTACATAAGTCAGGAGGGGAATGAGAGGGCTGAGGGAAATCAGAATTCAACCACACTCTAATGATTTCTCTTGGAATGAGTATTTCCCATTAAGTAGTATTATGAAAAGCCAAGAGACTGATGTGCAGAAGTGGGATAATTTGAATTGTACATTTGAAAATATTTTTATAAGCTTTTTGCCTTTTCCCTGTCAATTTTTTTGACAAGTCTTGTTTGAAAAAATTAATTGTGCTGAAAACTTCTGGATTTTTTTTTCTTTTGGACTTGTGTGTTTAATATGAATTAATAGTACTCTAGAGGTATATCTGCAAGGCTAAAGCCAGTAGTTTAATCTCATTTAATTAGACCAGGGGAAACCGAGGAGGTTATCCTGCTGCTTCCTGGGTCATAGCAGGGGCTGGGGAGGGTGTGCAGCTCTGCAGAGAGGGTTTGGAGAGGGCAGGAGGAAGGTTTGATGATTACTGGCCGTATGGAGGGGACTCTGAGGAAGAATTGACCAGCTCTGGTGGACAGGTCCAGCTCCTCCTTTGCCAGTCTGGGTAACAGTTGTAATTATTCAACACAGATTTGCCTCTCTAAAATTCTCTCTTGTAAACATTCTTGCCGATTGCAGCCTTAACCCTTTAAAAACAGCCCCACCTCCTGTGTAGAAGCAGTTACAAGTTCCCCTACACCACAAGTTGTGTTCTGTATGATTAATTTGATATGTTTAAAGGCATTGATTTACTGCACATTCCCACAGTATTCCCAGGACCAAAATTATTCTGATCTTTTGTGGTATTTCTCAGAGGTGAATCCCAATGTAGTACTTTGCTATGGCAACAGAGATCACACGATTTGTCGCAGAGCTGCTCCTCAGTGTCTCAGTTTGTGAATCAAACAGCTCAGGTAATGTGGGGGCTCATTCTAGCTCTGGAATTCCTGTGTTTGCTCCTCAGGGACTGAGGCATCTCATTCTGTGCTTGGTTATTGTTATGAAAATGCTCAGAGTGAAAACAAAAGGAGTTTCAAGGTGGGTGGTTGCTGGTCTGTGCTGGGACTTGGATTATCACCAGTACTCAGGAAACAGAAGCAGCAGGTGGTTCTGTTTAGGGCAGGGATGTTCCTTTTCGGGCAGGTCCTTGCAGTGGCAGGAACTTTCCCTGTAGCCTTTGGTCCTGAAGAAATGCCTTCCGTCCCCTGCTTCCTCTGCCTTTTCAGTAATAACTTCCTTCATGTTTGCTAATGGTTTTAGCCAAGTTTTGGCATCATTTCAGTGTAACTGTTCTAGAAGAACTGCTTCCACCTCCCTGGGGAGCAGTTCTGCTGATGTAACGCTGCAAGGAGAGGGCAGGGCCATGCCTGTGTCTTGGGAGCTCTTGGCAGTGCCAAGCAGAGCTGGGAACCCTTCCTGCATCCTCATTCCCTTCCATTGAGGCTGAAAGCAATAAACCTGCACAGACTGTCAGGGCAGTGCTGTTCCTGTTGACCAAGGTGTGCCCCACACTGATTGTATAAATCATCCTGGTGATACAGGAAGCAGCAGTTAATAAAAAGTGCTTTGGGTTTATTTTATCTTTTCATGAGTACATCCAGCTACGTAGCAAAGTCAGGTATAGCAAATTTGTTAGCAATGCTAAAATGTGTTTCCTTCATCAACCTATATTTTTGTTGCATATTTTTCAATTAAAAGAAAAAACACAAGTGGATTTTTTGCTTTTACGTTGCAAATTCTGTGAGGATAAATATAGTCAGCACTTCCCCCCTCAGCATCACTATGGTGCAGTTCTTCTTTGGCACATTCCTCCCCAAATCTGTTCAGAAAAGGAAAACATTCCCTCTTGGTCCAAGGGCTGAGCAGGGTGGAGGAGCAGAAGCGTCTGACAAGTGCTGGAAACGGCTCAGAGCTGCAGGTGAAGCCATGATCCCGTGGCTCAGGCAGGAAATATCCTTTGCTGGCAGCCCCTGGGGTGATCCCTGGCTGTGGGATGGAGCTGGATCCAAGTCCCTGTTCCAAGGCAGTGCCAGGTGGCTGCGGGTGCTGCCTTTGCTGGATTTTCCTCAGGCTGTGGGGAGCAATAAACAGAGCTTTGACCACTCAAGCAACTGAGATCAGTCACAAATGTGATCACTTGGCAGCTACAGCTTGGAGAAATGAGCTCAGGGTTTGAATTCCAAGGTCTTGAATCCTGGCACTGTCACCCGCTCACCAAATGGCTTCAACTCAGATATTAATGTGTTTTCCATTTGTTGGCTCCTCTGATCTTGTGGAGGCAGACGGTGGATGTGTGTCAGGCCTGTGAACATGGAACAATGAGCATCTGAGGGGTGTCAGATTTCTTTCTGGGTTTTGGAGCTTTGTAATAAATACAGGAAAACACAGGAGAGGCAGATAAAAATGCTTCACAGTGCCTTTATTCATTAGGTATCGGTTGGTTTGGCAGTCTCAGGACTGCCCAAGAAATAGCTGTGATCACTCTCTTATCTTCTTGTATCTTCACGTGTCCTCACAGGAGCGCCAATCCTGGCATGGAGGAACATTTCCATGCTTGTGTTTGCAACACAAATCATGCCAGTGGTTCTAAGAGTGATGTTTTCTTGTGAACTTAGCTTGAGAAACCTGGCTGCTGTCATCATACCCGTCCTTCACTGCTGTGTTAAAACCCAGCAGACCACAGACTGAAAGGGAGGTTTACTCAGTGCCTCAGTGTCCTTTGGGGGAAGCAGTTGTCCCCTTGTTTGCTTTTGGAGGTGCAAGATCCTTCCCTTGATTACAGATGGTGAGTTTGTGTTGCTGGAGTGGGTGTAGCCAGTGAAATCTGAAATCACTGTGCTTTCAGTGCCTCGTGTTTATTGTGAGAGCCCCCTTAGCGTGGCTTGGGACAAGGCCTTCTTGTGCTGGTGCAATGGAAGAGCAGTTTTATTAAACTGGGAGAGAGGAGTGTGGGGGAGGGAGAGGCCACGGCCATGCACAACCTACCTTGCTCCTCAGTGCTGCCTTGAGTCAGACAGACCCTTCAGCCCTGTCCACTTACCAACATGAGCATAGACAGCAGCTCTTACCTTGAATTCCTATCCTAAATCAACCAGGAGTTGTGTTCTTGCTCCAACACCTTCTGTGTTGCTCTTTAATCCATTGTCTAGCATGTGGGGTAAGGATGTCTTTTCACCCCAGACTCCACCAGGTCCCTTTCCCTGCAAAAGTTCAAGGAGCTCTGCTTGATGCCTCAGTGCCAAACCTCAGCTTGGTTTTCTGCAAGTGGCACACTTGGTTTGTGTGTCTGCAAAGTTTTGAGCTCCCATTGCAAGTGTTCCACGTGATTGGGGTGTTTACAACTTGACTTTCTCTCGTCATTTCTCCCCTGCTTAGTAAGGATTAAATTCACAGAGCAGTTTCTGTGTTCTTGAAAAACACTTTCTCCTTTCTAGAACTTTTGTTTGCCACCAAGGATGATGGACCTTTGTTTGATTGTTTTGACCCCTTCCAGAAATCTGACACAAACAGGATGAGCTCACAAATCTAATTCCCAAAGGGGACCAGGATTAAAGCTTGCCCTTGTTTGTTCATTTGCTTCTTGCAGCAGCTGGAATGAGTTTGATAATGTGGTGTCATTTTTAGCCAGTGAGGAGCACCCCAGACTTGTGCACCAGTGAAAACGAGTGGATTTTCTCCCCTCTCCCCTTTTGATATACTGAATGAGGAGTCTGAATTTTCAACAGGGCAGCCCTTGGTTTCTCATTAGACTCTTAGGGAGCCCAGTGCTGCCAAGGCCACCACTGTCCCCTGTCCCCAGGTGTCACATCTACACAGCTTTTAAATCCCTCCTGGGATGGCGACTCCACCACTGGAGGGAGTTGCTGGGCAGCCTCTGCCTAAGCTGAACAACCCCTCCATGAAGAAATTTCCCCTATATCCAACCTAAACCTTCCCTGGCACAATTTGAGGCTGCTCCCTCTTGTCCTGACACTTGTTACCTGGAAGCAGAACCCAGCCCCCCTCCCCATGCTATATTGAAACAGGACTGTTGCAAAATCCTCATCTTTGAAACTGCAACTCACTCAGCACAGGAACTCCTCTCTATCTCCCTTTTCCCAGAAAGTGCAGCTGAAGGTGAGCCTTGTCCCTGTGGATCCATTCCTGCAGGTTTTGGTTGCTGACTCCAGGCACCTGTTTCTCTTCCAGAGCCTGCAGTGGGGTTTGTACTGACTGAACAAACCAACTCTTATCCACCAGAGCAGCCCAGTGCTGTGGTCATGAAACTGCCCTGCATGCAGCTGAGTGATAGTTCCTTTCCAGGAGCAGCTAAAACACCTGGAAGGTTGTGTCTTACTGCGAGTTTCAGTTGCAGCATAAAGATAACAAATAAGAAAAACTCCTCCATGTCCAACAAGATCAGATGCTGTTGTTTGTGTCCTCTGGAGATGCTGAGTTTATTAAATTCTCCTCTGGTGACAAGTGTGATATCAATCAGTACTCTAGGATTGGATCCTACAAAGCTTGTACCTGGGGGGAATTTCTATGAAGATGTCAACAAAACAAGCAGGATTATGGTTGTTGTGTTACTTCTGTGGTGCTTATACACTGCATAAGGGACACACTGAAAGAGATTTGTTTTAATTATGTTAACATTTTTTAGGGTACTTTTAGAACTTTTTAGGGTACTTTTTCTTTCATCCTTTTATATGTAAATGTCTCTTTAACGGATAGGACAAGGAGTAGATGTTATAAATTAAAAAAGGATCAATTTACATTAGATATTGGGAGGAAGCTCTTCCCTGTGAGGGTGGTGGGACCCTGGCACAGGGGTGCTCAGAGCAGCTGTGGCTGCCCCATCTGTGGAAGTGTCAAAGGCCAGACTGGACAGGGCTTGGAGCAATTTGGGATAGTGGAAGGTGTCCCTGTTCCATGGAGGAACTTTTTTTAAAGTTCCCTCCCAACCCAGACCATTCTGGAATTCTATGATGCTGTATTTGGAGGGAGGAGTTCCTCTGAATCTGCAAATCTGATGAAAACTGTTTTCTGTTTTGACTTGTTAAAAACAGGATAAAACATGGGCTGGTGTTGACAACGCTGGTGTTTTCAGGCAGGATCAGATGGCTGCTCCAGCTGGGATATTCCCATTCCAGAAAGTAGAGCAGCATCCAGTCTGTGTCCAGAGCCACAGTGTGGCCCTGAACCCACGCTCCGTGTGCTGTATGACCTGCGTCTGATACCAAAGCCCTGAAACCTTAGGATGAATTTTCCCAAGATTTATTAATTTATAGCACTGGGAGGGAAGTATTTGCTCATATCCAATAGCTTTATGCAGTTAAAAAGGATGGAATCTGGAGAAGTCTGGCCTGGCCACGTGCTCCCTGCCCCACTGCAGGGTTCTGGGAGGGGATGGCTGTCAGGGTTTCTTTGGGTCTGAGCAATTTTTTGCAAAGTGGGAGAAAGGTTTTCCCATTTCTTGGGGAGAAGAAAGCAAAACAAGTACAGCAAGTCACTTTGGGAATCTCATTTCATTTCTGAGTCTAGGGAATCATTGCTAACCTAATTTACTTTGAGATTGGGTTTTCTAAGGTGTGACTCTTGTGTGACCTCTTTATTTTTTTCTGTCCTGCTGGGGGTTCCTGCTCTGTCCTCTCCGCAAGATTTTTCCTGTGTGTGGAAGTGTTTTATGCAATAACTCTCTCAGCTTTGGGGTCTGCAGCCTGTGTAGTCACAGTCTGTGACGGAGTTTGTGACCTGCCTCAAAAAAAGGAAAATAAATGTTGCGGGGTGTAGGGGGCTGGGACAGGGACACAGCAGGATTTACCCTGGGAATTAGCTGTCTGTGTGGCACTGCTTGCAGCCCTGCTGAGTGGCAGGAAGTGTGGGAATTCTGGGCCTTGGAGGCTTACATTCCCTTCAAAGCATGCTGGTGTGCAAGAAAAGCTCAGCAGGGACCCCAAACCTGGGAGGCTCCCAAATGTCCAAGCCATGTTTACCTGCTAGGAGAGATCCCATTGTCATGGCCAGCAGGAGGATAAACTTTCCTCAAGGAAGTTCCTTCAAAGGACAAATGAGGAGCAGAACTTGGAGAGTCCCATTTCCCCCTTTGGCCGCTCCCCATGTCCCACCTGGCAGCCGGTGGGCGAGGGGTGGCCCTGAGCCTGTCCTGTCCCTTCACCATCATGGCTTGCCTTAGACACAGATTGAGGCCACCCCACTGCCCAGCAGCTTGTCTGCTTGTCCTACTGCCCCAGCTGGCTCCAGGGGGATCCATGAGGGGTTGGCACTGCTGCCATAGTTGTGCTACATGTGGACATGTCACCGGTCACCTGGATGTCACACATGAGGTTCCATTCGTAATGAAATGAGGATTCACTTTTCACATGGAATATTCTCCTCTTACCTGCAAGCAGAGCTCCTTTTGGCCCTGAGTCTTTGTTACTTCCTTAAGATCCTGATTTGTTTCCTTTTTAAATTGCCTGCTTACATGTGCCTCAGTGCCTCCTCGGAGCGGGGC
The DNA here is from genome assembly GCF_009819885.2 of Catharus ustulatus. Lineage (NCBI taxonomy): Eukaryota > Metazoa > Chordata > Aves > Passeriformes > Turdidae > Catharus > Catharus ustulatus. The sequence continues at coordinate 6,824,205 of NC_046243.1, forward strand.
TGTTACAGGAGCTCTCCCAACACCCAGCAGGAGTCAGAGCTGCTCCAATGGCTCCCTGGTTCTGCAGGGCAGAGCACGGTCATGGGGTGGAGGGGTGAGCAAGAAGCCTCCTGTTATTTTTTTTTAACCCATCCTCCCTGCCAAACGGCCTATTTTCTGCCCCTAATGGTTTCTGCCTAACAAATGGTGTTTCTTTTTTACAGCGTTATGATCCTGGACTTGTTGTGGTGATGGTAAACTTAGCAGTGGTAATTTTTTATTTTCAGACTGAATTACTCCTTTTGTCATCAGTGCACCAATGTTAGGCTTACTTTCTCTGTTGTAGCCATCATCCTTCTGCTTGGTCTTTCATTTTCCTTTCCTTTCCTTTCTTTATGCACACTTGTCTGATCCTTGTTCATTAAAGGGTATTGCTAAGAAGGGATGTTTCTGTTTGTGTTAGAACTGCCAAAATCAGTTTAAACATAAATTTTTAATACTGTCCAAACTTGATTTTTTTTCCCCCCCCAACACGATGGGCACTAGCACTTGCTACTGCAATTTCTAAATACGTTTTGAATTTAAAAAAACCAACCCAAAAAACTTTGACTGCCTTAGAAGGCAAAAGTACTGATACATTGTTTGTATACAGGGGTTTACCAGGTCAATGAGGCTGCATCCAAAGATCTTAAATGCTGGAGAAACAAAACAAAAATGAACCAAAAATACCCAAAACCAAACAAAAAAAAAAATCTTGGAAAAAAGAAAAATTGAGTAATAAATTGTTGACACTTGGTGCCAGCCATTCCTTTTGTGTTCACCACTTACCAGTAAATCCCTGGCTGAGACGTTATGAAAGTGATATTGCACCTAGGAAATCATTTTTATAACCTGTCTTTAATTTGGTCCTTTTGCTAAAAATTGCAGTCACTGCTTACTGTATTATACCATTGGGCATAAGAGAAACCTTGTCAAAGATGAACATTAAATATCCAAAGGAAAGCTCAATCCAAACCATTTCAGATCAATGGGATCACTACTTTTGGAACTGATGGATACCTGCCTGTCAAATTCCTGGGCATATCAACAAAACCATAAAGCAATTAATTAAATGGATTTATTTCTGAATAAAACCACATGTCTGTAGTTTAAGATTTAAAAGCCCCTCTGGGGCAGTGTTTTTGGCAGGATGTTTTATGGCTGATGCTGGCAAAAAGTTCACACCTGTCCAGATTTTCTGAGGCAGTTTTAAAGACTTCAACCTTTTGCACATGTGGATGGCAGTGGAATATTTCGGCATGATGCCAACCTGTCTGTCTTTTAGCCCAAAGGTATAATACCTGTGTATGTGTGTATAACAAAAGAGTTGTTTACACCAAACAAGAGCAATAATAAGGGAAGTAAACATTCTGTTTTTTCACTCAAGGTTTGCACTGGAGAAGGTAAGTACTTTGTCAGTGGGTTACATCACAACCACCAAAGCCAGTTGTGATGTAAAAATCAAAATAATGATAATTTAAAATTAAAAAAAAAAAAAAAAAGCTGTGGTAGTAAAGTGCTTGTCTGCCCCATTTTGCTTTGTTTGGCTGGTTATGAGTGGATTAAAGATATGTTAAAAAAAAATCTCCAGCATAGTTTGATTAGTTCAAAGTCAATTTTCTTCGCAACCAGTCCTTTTCACAGCTTACAGGTGACACGGCGGGGCCAGAGCATTGCTCCGGGGCTGTGGGAGCAGGGACCGACCCCGGCCTACACCGGGTGATTGGGATGGAGGGAGTTTGGCTTCTGTGCCATCCTTCTCCTCAGCATTCCTTACTCCTGGGGAGGGTAAAAGCTGGTGGGAGGGAAGCTTCCACATCCCTTACAGGGAAGTTCTAATCAATGATTCATGAGCTGCAACAGTGAAATGTGATTAGCAGCTTCTTCACTCTTATGGGAAGATGAGGAGCCTGATGTGGAAACCTTGAGGAGAAGGCTCAAGTCCTGTTATCAGCCCTGCCCCAGGGCTTGTCATGGGGGAACATTAACCAGAAGAAGCTTTTACATGAGCAGTTAATGTTCAGAAAATGCATTTTTCATCCTGGGTTTGGTTCGGAGCTGGGCGCAGGGTTGGCTGTAAGCTGTGAGAATGGCTCGTGTTTGGTTCACTGTAGCTTTCTGGTCTCTGCACTCCAAGGCAAGATCTCTAACCACCCAAACCCAATGTGTACAGTGAGCTGTGGTTCTGGGCTGCTGCTGACCCCTCTCTGTGTGTTCCTCTTTCAGGGAGGACAGATCCCATCCCTATCGTCGTCAAGTACGATGTCATGGGCATGGGCCGGATGGAGATGGAGGTGAGCTCCCCTCACCCCTGCAGGGCTTCTGGGGAATGGGTGGCAAAGACATTTGAAAGTGAGAGCTTGTACATCCAGGGTAAAGAACACTTTGCTCTTGAAGCAGCACGGTAAGAAAACACTTGCCTGCAAAATGCATCCTCTGTTTATCCCTGTGAGCCTCAGTTCTGGTGTCTGGATGCTCCCCCAAATCCTGGGCTCTGAGATTTCCCCTCCCCAAAGCTGCCGTGGGCCTGCCAGGGCCTTCCACATCAGGAGGATTAATGACCCGTTTTACACTTGGGGTGACAAAACAGAGAAAGCAAACTTGCATAGATTCTGTTTCAGTTAAAGTTGTTAGGTTGTGCTTTCTTGTAGATTTGATAGTGCAATGTACTTATGGGCCAAATTGCATTTCTTCTCTTATTTATCTTTAAAACAGCTCGACTACGCCGAGGATGCCACTGAGCGGAGGCGAGTGCTGGAGGTGGAGAAGGAAGACACCGAGGAGCTGAGGCAGAAATACAAGGTACAGAGAAAGGGGCATCAACTCACAGTGTCTGTGGGCTGGGTGAGAAAAGATCTGTTCTGATGGGGCTGAGTTCTGCTTGCCCTGCCACAGTGATGGTGGTACAAGTTCACTTTTCTTGGGTTTGGTCATTGTGGAGATGATTTCTATTTTAACACACTGGTTTATTCACTTCCTGGTATCAACCTTCCTGTTTGTTTAGCTGCTGAAGAGCCCCAGGACAGCTGTGGGACTTTCTCCATATGCTTTGCTCCTGCTCTGGAAGGAACAGTCCTGGGCTGAGCAGAACATTTCCTTCCCTACACCCAGGGCTGCCAGAGTTTTTGAGTGTGCCTGCCATGTCAGGACAAAACCTGCAGGTGGTAGAGGGGCAGTTATCAGCTGGGAGGAGCTCTTGTGTTGTACTGAGTGAGGAGTGAGCAGTACATTGTGATGCTATTGCATAAATCCTGCTTGCTTTGGAAAGGTAGGACATGGCTTCAGCTTGGAGAAATTGATGGGCTGGAGCTCTTCAGAAGAGTTGTTCAGGCAGCATTAAAAGAAAAAAGACAATTCTGTATTTCTGTTGGATTTACAAAACCTGTGGGCTTATTTTGTAAGCCAAGGGCTGATAAAAATGAGCTATGGTGTTGGGATTGAGCGTGACGTGCAGGAGAATTCTTGGATTAGCTGTAACCCGTTTCTCTGTGGAGACATGGTCTCTGCTCATCCTTTAATCCACTCTTCTGCTTCCCAACCCCTGCAGTCCAGCAGCTCATAGGAAAGCCTTCTTGTTCAATTGTCCAGAGATCTGGGGAGTACCAGGGTTGAGGAAGAGCCTGTGATGTCCAAATGAAGTTTCAGTCTTGCATAAATTTTAATTATTTGAGAAATAATGGGAAAGTAGTTTCAATGCCATTAAAATTAAACATAACCTCGGCAAATCTAAAATTCCATTTCCCTAGTTGAAGTTAATTCTTCAGGCCGTTTGTTCAGCTATGAAAATTTATAGCCTCCTCTCCTTTTTTTTTTTTCTTTAGACCTTGACTTTTGCTTGGTAAGTGAACTGCAGGTGTTTGGGTACCCAGGGGAGCTGTGGACTCCCCATCCTTGGGAAGGTTGTATGGGGCTTGGAGCAACCTGGTCTAGTGGGAGGTGTCCCTGCCTGTCACAGGGAGTGGGACTGGATGAGCTTTAAGGTCCCTCCCAGCCAAACCCATTTTGTGATCCTGGAGTTCTTGGGGTTTACAATTACCATTCCAAACGCAGCCCAGCCTGTGTTACTCTGGGACTCTTTTCTCTTCCTGCCCTCATCCAGCACAGGTTTCTTTCAGGAGCTCTGGGGCAGTAGCAGTCTCTCCCAGCTCCAGTGGGGTTTTCATTAGCTCTGTTCATCCTTAACCCCTTGCATTTTGGTATTAATCTGTGGAAAATCTCTGCAGTTGTTACTTTTTGCTGCTCCACAGGAGCCCATTATGTAACTGCCGATGGCAACGCATCCTGATCAGCCATTCAGGGAGCCTCAGAGGAATTTCTGATAACTCTGCAGCCAAGAAGTGTTTTTTAATTCCCTTCTTTTGTATAGATTCTGATCATTCAAATGGCTGGGTTTCATTGTTTAGCCACAGGATGCTTGCTCAAAAATTCCTACACATGGCACAGGAAGCTTGTCTGGGATTCAGAGGAACTTCAAACATCCGTGTTCTGTGGAGCTCACGCTGCTCTGTTTTCCTTTCTTGTCTTCCTGGGGACCTGCTTCAGGCTCAAAACTCCAGATTTGTTGATTTTTTTTTTCTTCTTAACAAGGGCATCTAGTAATAGATAGAAGCAGGAAGTTGCTTCCTTTTTTATGTAGAAGTGAACAGTACTTTAAATTAAAAATAATTCCGAACATGAGCACTAACATTTTTGAGATTTTTTTTTTCTTCTCCTCAGGTGTTGAAATTTTTAATATAAATTTTGTATCATATAAAGCACACTCAGTAATGTTATTTTAGTGCCATTTTGATGTGGTAGCAAGGAGATATATTGTATTGCCTTGAACAAAGCCTGAAATTAAAAGGAAAAACCTTTCAAAATTTTCTGTCTTAAATGTTTGCTGCCTCCTCTTGCTGAGGAAGGAAGCTTCCCATAGGAAGTTTATATTGAAGGTGGAAAAAAAATCCTTAAGTGCTTTTTCTCTAATGTTAGGCTGTTTTTTTATATAATTTCTCTTTATTCCAGTTGAAATGCCTGTGGTCAGTGGTTATCTGGGGAGTGCTGCAGTGAGTACAGTGGGCATTGTGATGCAGCATTTGTAGCTGATTTTGAGTAAAAGCTTCCACCTCCTCAGGGTAAATCTCCCCCAGAGAGCTTGTGAAGAGTGGTGATGTTTTATTAATTCTGCTGGTGGGGTTGTAACTGATAGGGCCTGGAAAGAGGGAACAGCTGCTTAGCCCTGAGGTTCCTGTGTCCCAGCACCAGGTGCATCTCAGAGCCCCCCAGATGTGCAGCAGCCCTGGGGACAGCACAGGCTCCTTCCACGCCTGGATTTCCAACCAGTGCAGCCACCTGATGAACTGGGACTTCCCCAGTCCCAGAGCTTGGTGCATGTTCAAAACTTGTAGCAAAAGAGGGAAAGATGTGGCTGTTGGCCAGGTGAGACACCTCATCTCTGCCTGGAGGTTTGGTTTTCTACCCTCTCAGCACCCCAAGGCTGTCTCTCTCACTCCCCCCACTGCATTGTGGGCACTGTGCTGAGCCCAGCCTGAGGGGCAGTTCTGCTCCTGGGAATATTTCACTGGGGCAGACTGGGCTCAGCAGGCTCTGAAGGGTAATTCCCAGCCAGAGCCATGTTCTTCCCTCCTGAATTCAGGCAACCAAACCAAGATCAATCAGACATCTCTTAGTACTCATAACAGAGCAGTGTCAGCTTTAGAGTTGTAAGGTTCTGTTCCAAAGGCAGGGGTCCTCCTAGGTTTCATGCCAGTGTGTCTCTGGGTTAGCTCGAGCCTTTGAACCTCTCCTTGGAGCACAGACTGTCCAGGAGGCTCCCCTGAGGCAGAGCTGCCTTCCCCCATCAACACTGCAGGCCTTGTTTTAAGCAGTCTCTTTTTAGTGATGCTTCTGCTGTGACCTGGGGATGTTCAGTCCTTGTGGGTCCCTTCCAGTGCAGAATATTCTGTGATTCTGGGTAACAAATAGGGCTGAGGTCGGTAGCATTGTAAAGTTCTGGAATCCCACCTGGGAATTTGTAAAGGCTGCTCAGCTTAGTAAGCTGGGTTCAGTAAGACCAAGTGCTGGGAACTGCATTTGTGTCACAGTAACCCCATGGGATGTTCCAGGTGAGGGCAAAGTGACTGGAAAACTGGACAGGACCTGGAGCTGCTGGTCAGCAGCAGCTGGACATGAGCCCAGGAGTGCCCAGGTGGGCAAGAGGCCAGTGGCACCTGAGCTGTCCCAGGACTGGGCTGGCAGCAGGACCAGGGCAGTGACTGTCCCCTGAGCTGGCATTGCTGAGGGACCTCAGGTCCTGTGTCCAGTTCTGGACACTCATGATAAGAAGGACACTGAGGGGCTGGGGTGTGCCCAGGGAGGGGCTGGAGCCCCAGCAGGGGCTGAGGGAGCTGGGGGGGCTCAGCCTGGAGAAAAGGAGGCTCAGGGGGGCCCTTGTGGCTCTGCATAACTCCCTGACAGGAGGGGCAGTGAGGGGGGCTTGGACTCTGCTGCCAGGGAACAGGGACGGGAGGAGAGGGAACAGCCTCAGGCTGGGCCAGGGGAGGCTCAGGGTGGACACCAGCAGGAATTTCCCCATGGAAAGGGTGCTCAGGCCTTGGAACTGCCCAGGGAGGTTTGGAGTGCCCATCCCTGGAGGTGTCCAAGGAAGGCCTGGACGGGGCACTTGGTCTCTGGGCTGGGAACAAGGTGTGCATTGGGCACAAGTTGGACCCAGTGATCTTAGAAGTGTTTTCCAGCTTCAGTGATCCTGTAATAAATATCATCAATGTGCACTAAGTTTTTGTTAAGCACTGTTTTTCTTACCCATCATCTTCCAGCCTGTTCTATAGGACACATAACAGAAGCATTTTTTGTTAACTTTTCAGGATTATGTTGATAAAGAAAAGGCCATTGCCAAGGCTTTGGAAGATCTCAGAGCAAACTTCTACTGTGAACTCTGTGACAAGCAATATCAGAAGCACCAAGAGTTTGACAACCACATCAACTCTTACGACCATGCTCACAAGCAGGTAATTAGTTGTACAGAGCACAGTTCATCAGTTGGATGTTCATTGTGGTGGTCTTGTTTGTTGTTAATACTTGGAGTTTCCCTGGTGTATCTGTTTTGCTTACTGTTCAGGAATAGGTGTTTTATGTCGCTAGGTAAGATTTTTACCCCCATCATTCATTTAAGAACACAAAACAACAAAAGAGCCCTAAGCCCTGCTCCATGGTTGGCATCAAGGAGCCCCACTTCTGAAAGACCCGGGGTCAGGAATGTGCTGGTATTAAACTGAGGAGAGTACATTGGGGGTGGATGGCTCCCAGCTTGCTTTGTAGCATTAGTACAGCTTTGGGAAGTGATGATTCCCCATGTGTGAGCATTTTACTACCTGAGTTTACCTTCTGTGGAGTTAATGAAAACAGACTAGGAAATAATGGGCTGTGTCAAAGGAATCCTAAGAAAGGAGCACTTCCCAAATTCTGTAATTCTCAGGAGAAGGTGGGTTCAGAGTCTCGGTGGAGCTCGCTTTTTTCCCAAGGTAGGGATGTACTGTAGTGTCTGCAGGGTGCTTCATGCTGCACAGTAAGTAATGGAAGTTCTTGTGTTAGCCTGATCTGTTTGACCATTTAAGCTGCTAAATGAGATGTAACTGTACAGCAGATAGCAGTGTTGGGCTCCTCCAGGGCTGGAAGGGCTCAGAGAAAGGGTTTGATGTTCCTAGTCATAAATTCTAATAACACAGTCATCAAAATGCTGGTAATTCGAGGAGGATGTGCTGTAGAGCTTGCAAAATAGCAGTGACAACAGCTCAGAAACAAGAACGTGGCTTTAGAGTATGATTTTTGTGTGTATGTGTTAAGTGTAGGATATGACAGAGAATCTGCTTTGAACTGAGGGAGTCTTGTCAGGAATTCTAATGGCAGGGCAGTGGGGCTCTGTAAAGCAGAATGATTTGGTAGAATCAAGAGCAGAAATTAATTTATTCCCTTGGTTATTGGGCTATTGGGCAAAGGGGTTGGTTTTGGCCGAGCTCAGTCGTGACAACTGAGAGCAGAGAACTTCCTTGGAAGGTCTCCGTCAGTTTGGCTGAAACCTGAGTGCAGTGACCTGCATTTATCTGGGAGGTGGCAGGACCTGTTTGTGTCACATTCTTGGTGTGCTGATGCTGTGAACTGCTTCAGCCCTTGGTGACTGATGGGGCACTGACACGAGCCTGGTCAGGCACAGAGCTCCTCCTGCAGCTGGAGATGGTGGGGAAGGGGAAACCAACCTGTGGAAAACAAAAAAAAGGAGTCATCAGCAGGAGTGGCCTGAGAGAAAAATGTCTTGTGCACACACAGGGTGGGGTCATCTCATCAGGAGAAAGAATTTGGAGGTTGCTTGGTACTGCTGATTATTTTGAGAGGAATTATGTTCTTGGATAATTCCATCCATTGCAGTCACTTCAGGCAGGCTTCGGAGAAAATGAGCTTCCAAACTCTGGCTGCATCACCCAGCATTAATTTCTGGTTACAGAGGGATTTAAACAAAGAAGCAATCATGCTTCGCTTAGGGAAAAAATTGCTTGTCCAGCTTTGTCGGGCTGAAATGTGTGTGACCCCGCTGGGTCAGCGTTCAGGGAGTGAACTTGAAACCCCCGAGACAGAACGACGGAGAATTTGCATAAGTAACATTATCTCACTGCTGTGCTCCCTCCTGCTCCAGGGAGGGCTCATCTCCAGCAGTCCAATCTAAATTTTAAAATAGTTAAAAAAAAAAAAGCTGTGCTTTTGATATGTTGCACGTTGATGTTTTATAGTTTGTCTCTTTGGACAAGAAGGCAAGGTTGCAGAAAGGTGAACCTGAAGTTTTTGAGAAAAAACATGAACTTTTCCTAAAAGGCCATCAATTGGCTTTCTTGGAAAGGAAGGCCATTACAGTATCTTAGTTACAGCAACCCAGCTTGGTATAAATCATCTGCAAGATTAGTTGTCTCACTGGTAGTTTTTGAGGCAACAGAGCTAATTTTTTTGCCTTTTTCTTGGCTCAGTTTCCACAGCATTTTTGCTTTTAAGTATTTTTAGTTCCACATCCCCCTGACGTTGAAGTGTTTGGTTATCCGTCTGTGGCTCAGCGAGCATTAGGCTGTCCCTGTAAATAGATGTTCCATCCTCAGATCCCTTTGCACTCCCGAGTTATAAAGACACTGTCTTGTATTCCAGGAAGGAACTCAGGATTATTGCCCAACAGGGATGATAGGTAAGTGTATTGATCCCAACCGGATGAATTTTGGACCCACCAAAATTGTGTCAGCACCAAACAATTAAAGGGGAGGTTTATTCTCTTTATTTCCTGCCTGTCCTGGTTTCATAGACCATTTGGCTACATCTGAATCAATCTCAACACCAAGTTTCTCCAAAAGGCAGCAAAGACAACCTGGGAAAAGATCCTTGCATTTGTTCTTCCAAACCATTGGCATGTTTTAGCCATTGTGTTGGAGATGTGCAGTGCTGTTCTGGAGCTGTTTTTAATTAGGTTGATACTTGAGATGAGAAGTGCAGCTGTTTTAAGGACCAGTCACTCTCTGGTCAGCACATGGCCTGTCCCTCTCAGGGGGCTGAAAGCAGCTGGAGTGGGTGCAGATGGCCCTGCAGGAGGGACAATAAGCTCAGTTCTCTCACACACTCTTCATTGAGCAACTGGAGAGGCTGCATCTCATAACTTCTTGTACAGCTGCTGATGTCTTCAGTGGTTTTTTTTAGCTGTGGGATTTTGATCCTTTTTGAGCCTTCTGTGAAGGGCCCCACTCTTGATGGTGTCCTGACAGTCAACAGAGTAATAATTAGTAATAATTAGTAATAATTAACAGGCAAAAGGTGGCAAATGTAGAAAGAAAATTTCTGCAGCTAAGAAGGGGCTTGGTTGGTGAAGATGGACCCAGTGTATATCCCTGCAAGTGTTCAGGGCCAGGTTAGAAACACTTGGAGCAACCTGGCATAGTGCAGGGTGTCCCTGCCCATGGCAGGGGGTGGAACAAGTTAATCTTTAGGATCTGTTCTAAGCCAAACCATTCTGTGATTTTGTGATATTTGTGCTGCTTTCCTGCAGATCCAAAATGTCCTGATCTTTGGGAGCTCCCACAGTCCTAGAACACTCTGGACTCAGTGGGAATGTGTCCTTAAGGCATTACACCTGTGAGAGCTCCTTATTTGGTTTGGGATTTTGGCATTAAGATAAAGACCTTGTGTTAGATTTGTGTGAAGATGAGTGCGAGCCCCTTATCGGGGTTGTGCCCAGTCTGTGTGTTCCTGTCAAATAAACCTGGATGTGCAGGGCCCAGCACCTGGAGCAACCTGCAAGAGTTATGGTTGTAATTACCTTGTGTGTCAGTTATGTAGCATTTACAGTCAGCTTTTACCATGGGGGGTTTTTAACAATCCAAGAACTTGGAGAACCTCCCACCATGACCTGGTTCTGCTCATGTGCCTGTTGAGGGCTCAAGCTGTTTACTGAGTCACTGACCCAACAGAATCAAAACATTTCCCTTCTGCATTCCCTTGGAAAAACAAACGTGTTCCTGAGTGAACCTGTGCCAGGTTCCCTGGGAGAACACAAACCAGCATTTAAGTGCAGGCTTTTATGTAGCTGTTTTTCCCCTAAGTGTGTGGTGGTTTGGAGGTGTAGGTGATTAATTCTGCCTAGATTCTCTTTGTAAAAGAACAAAGGGAGTGTATTCCATAAAGTTCTTTGGGAAAGAGGGTGGAACTCAGAAGTGAAAGTATAGATGTGCAGTTCTCTTTGTGCCCTAAGTAGCTGCATCTTTGCTTCTCATGCTGAGAGGGAGGGATCTGTTCAAGCACAATAAAATTACCAAGACAGTCACTGCTGGGGTCAAGGAATACTCTGAATGCCAGCCCTGAACTTTGTGTTTTGGGGAGACTTGGGATTTCTAAAACCTTGGGCCTCCAAACACAGCTTGAATGGAAAAGACTGACTAGGGAATCTCTGAGATACTTGGTGTTACATGGGAGGTTCTTCTGCTCCAGAATTGCTTTGCCCTCAGAAAACCCACCAGTTAACAAGAGAGCTGGAGAGGGACTCTGGACAAGGGCGTGGAGTGATAAAACAAAGGGGAATGGTTGTAACTGAAAAGGGAGTAGGTTTGGGTTAGAGATGATGAGGAAATTCTCCCCAGTGAGGGTGGTGAGGACCTGGCACAAAATGCTCAGAGCAGCTGTGGCTGTCCCTGGAAGGGTCCAAGGCCAGGTTGGACAGGGCTTGCAGCACTGTGGGACAGTGGAAGGTGTCCCTGCCCATGGCAGGGGGTGGGACTGGGTGAGCTTTAAGGTCCCTTCCAACCCAACCCATTCTATATTTTTCTTAACCTAGCTAAGAAAAATATTGATTCCTTCTAGGGAGGAAATTAAGATGAAATAAAACAGCATTTGCAGGCCATTTCCCCTCTGTTCCTTTCATTTCATTTATAAGCATGCAAAGAATGTTGATGACCAATGATTAAACCAGGCTTGTGTTCTCACTTCAATAAAATGATCAAGGTTGCCATCCTTTGAGCTTGTGTTTAATGATGTCATTCACTCACAGAAGCTTTTGGGGCAAAGAATTGAGCAGACATCAAAAGTTCAGAAAGCCAGAAATCTGCTGGCGCAGAATGAAAAGTACATTATTATTATTTTATTTAATGTGGCTTGGCAGAGAGACATGAGAACAATGGCAAGAGAGGAGGGGGCTCTAATACCATGGGAGCTGCCTCCTGCCTTGAGCCCCAGAGGTGGATCTGCTCTGACCCATCTCAGTATGAGGTTTGGCATGAAAGTCTCACATCTTCAGGTCTGGTGACAGTGCTTTTGTCTTGTGAGAATTTCTGCTCTGCACTTTAGGGCAAAGAATGTCTCTCAGTGGACCTCAGTTCAGTGATGCTGTGTGGCTTTGTCACCTTAAACGGAGAAAATCCGTTTCCTGTTGGTCCTGAGCCTGTAAAGCTCTACACCCTAGCTGGGTACTGGGGAGGTCCTACCTGGTACTATCTCATAGCAAAATCCTGGGTGTGGTGAGGTTTTTTTGTGGCCCTGAGGCTGCCAGAGCTCTAGGAGTGCGTGGACAAATCTCCCAGGGATGCACAGGGTGAGATTATTGGGGTGTCTGTGCAGGGCTAGGAGCTGGATTGGATCACATTCTGTGATAATCCAGTGGTTTTCCTGTTGCAACAGTTCCTGACTTCAGCTTGTCTCTGGATTTCCCCACTTTGCTGTGCCTGGGATAGGCTCTCAGGAGCTTTGCAGCAGTGCTGTAGTGCTGTTTTAAGCTCATTTGTGAGAATTGGAAGGTCCTGGTGGTGGTTGCCAGTTTGGCCCCTCCTGAGCCATGCAGAGATTGGGAGATAATCAAGCACTGTGGCCTCTTTGTGCTGCAGTCCAGAGGTAGCTGCAGATTTGATACCAGACCTGCTCTTTAGGAGCTCGATTTGCACTCCAGTGGAAAGGCGGAGACGAGCTTGGAATTTTGTTAGAAACAAGGCTGGAAACTTAAAATACAATTCTTTGTTCCAAAGCTGAGGGAGGTGGCAGCTATTAATAAAGCCCAGAAAGGCTGAAGGTAGTGAACTACTGCCTACAGCATGTGGAAATCTGGAGAAATTTTATGGAAGTGCTCATGATTTGTGTCACTGCTGGTCACTGCAGCGTGGCCCTTCTGACAACTGAAGTAATAAACCAGCAGAATATTCCTTAGCTTTATGGTCCCTATGATCCTGCAGTTTGAAAGGACATTGCTGCTTAGATAAACTGCTGCTTCCTCAGAAAACACACTGCCCATGGAGCTAAAAATGCCCCTTAATTTTGAAATCCTGTAATCGCGTGAAGCATGTGTTTGATTTAATACACGTTTGGTGGCTCTAATCCTGTTGAAAAAAATCATTGTCTTGCTAAGCACAGTGGGAAGACTTAAAAAGAGAAGATACACCCCAAAAGTACAACTTAGCAGGGCTCCTTATGGAGGGGAGAAACTCTCTGAGAATGGTTGAGTGGCTGTGTTAAATCCTTGTTGGAATTTCTCTGGTGCTGGGGAAGGGGCAGTTTATGCCCCTCCAGCCTCCCCTCACACCCACACATATGGTGTGGTCGAAAAAGTAATTTTGAGGTTTTTGGGGGATTAGAATAACAAACACTCTCTCAGGATTAGATGGAAGTTTCTTTAGTGTAAGTTGAGCTTAAATATCTGTTTAGTTGAAATAATTTCCTGGGCAGGCTGAGACCTGGAAGTGTGTGAGCAGCATTTCAGCATTCCATGTGCTTCCCTTCACCCAGTCAGATTGTGCTTCAGGCTTTGGATTGCTCCTTCCCAATCAGGACTGGGGAGCAGGGTGGGCATAGCTGTAGTGAACTGGTTATCTACTCTTTGAGAGGATCAATCACTAGATTCAGTGATGTATTTGAAACAGTAAGTGAGGGGAGAGTTACAGGTTATTTTGAAAAGTTCTGGGTATTTTTCATTCCTGCAGCAGGTAGTTCTTACAGATGAGCAGTGTGGGCTCCTGTTGCCCCCCCATCTCCCCCAGGATGCATTTAGGGAAAATAATGCAGTCCAGCCAGGTGTCTTGCAAACCTGGAGTCATTTGTGATGATAGGTGTGTTGGTTTAGGTCAGTCAAGGAAGCTGATCTATGTTCTGTTCCATATTTTACATTTCCAAGGAGCTGGCACAGTGCATTTGTGAGCTTTTCTATCCTGTACTTCCCCAGCAGTACTTCCTCCTGACTCCTGTGTGATTAAAAAGAAACTCAGCCTTGAGATCTCTTGGTCTTTGAAAACCAGACCAACTCTTCCCCAATTCTGGAAGGACCAAATTCTCAGCATTCTTTACACTAGGGCCAGTGCTTTGTCAGCCAAAAGGGCCCAGGTTTGCGTGCAGCTGGGAGTTGCTGTGGTGGATATTCTGGAGTTACAATGCTTTGGGGTAGTTATTTTGCTTCATACCTCTAAATTTTAAGTGTTGAGAGTGGGAGGTTTGGGGGAACAGAGACGCACAAAGGTCAGCATTTCATAATGGACATTTAATTGTGTCTGCATTCACATTGCCATGTAATGGAGACAGGAGAGCCTGGGGGCAGCTGCATCAGTCCCAACAGCTCTGAGGCCAGGTCATGTCCTGGGGGATGATCAGGACCGTGCCTGGGGCCACAGGGGGCTCTGAGTGCACTATTGCACCTTCCTTTAGAGAGGGAAAGGTCACAGTTCATTCTGGTGTAAATAGCTGGGTCATACTTTTTTCCAAATGGATGAGTGATCTCGAGACTTGGCATCAGCACTCATTAAATAGTTTTGTCAGCTGTTGGTGGCTGTAACTTCCCTGAGCATTTCACACACACTTTCAAAATCAGCATGAAAAAGCTGATAGCATTGCTCAGTCCATCTATTTTATTTTTTTTTCCTTCCTCTTGGAAAAAAATTAACTCTTCAACATTTAACATACACCACAAAACCCTTGAGCCCTTTACTTGTCCTGGTGAAAGTAGCTCTGCTGTTCCAGGTGGGATCATTGCTGTGTCCGTGCGTGTCCCTGTGTGTCCCCCTGCTCCAGCCCCCAGCTCGGTCCCGTGGCTCTGCTGGCTCTGCTCCTGCTCCATAGAATAGCTGGCACACTCCTCCACAGCTCTCTAGTAATGCTTGCTTGGTTGGTTTTTTTTCTCTCTTCCACTCTTGTTATATTTTTACTTTCTTTTTTTCTTTGTGATGTGACATTTTCAGCTGATGTATTGAAAGCAAACCCTTCTAATTTGGGAGTCCAGATCACAAGAGTGAGTTTCTTTCTACTGGTGTCTGTAGTTGTATCTTTTTTGTGTGTCCTCCCCTCTGATTTTGGTAACAATCAACCGCATTTAGTAAATACAATTAGGTAAGAGAATCCTCTGTCTTGTCCAAACTCTCCCTTTTCCACAAAGCAATGTTCTCTTTACATTGGGCCAGCTTAATTCCCCTAATCTGAACTTTGGGTTGGTTTCCAGATCCACTGTTTCTGTGTGTGACAGTCTGATGCTGCTCCAGGAAAGAGGCAGAGTCAGCCAGCCAGAAGTATTTAGAATTCACCAGTGATTTGTACATCCTGTACAAGAATTGTTCCAAAGTGACTCTTGCTCTGAGTCCCGTTAGTCTCCCAGGCTCTGCATGAAATGCCTGAAAAACATGAAACTTTTTCCAAAAGCTGAGTACAGGATGCGTTCTGGAACTGGGTTCTTTGAAAGAGTTTTGAATTGTGCACTAAAAAAGAACAATGAGTCCCTTTAGGATGGTAGAGGTCTGTCTTTTCTGCTTTCTGTTACTTAAACTTCTGTAGAGCACTATGTTGTGAATATCCACATATATTCCAAGAAAAGCCAGTAACCTCTTCTAGTGCTCTGAGACAAGGACTCTCCAAAATGTTCTGAAGTCTTGGGTGTTTATTTTCTATTAGAATTGGCTACCTAGACTTCCTCAGTGATATTAGGATGTTTGAAATTCCTTGGGATTGGGTTTGCTCCCTCATGATAATATTTCTGGAGAACTCAGTGCTTCTGCCCCTCAAAGTATTCAACCCCAAGAGACCCTCCTGCCTTTAGAGCAGTTTGTTTCTTGACCCTCTCAGAACTACTGTCAGGAAAACAAGTAACTGGTTGTGGTGTATGTTGTATTCTGGATTTGCTTACAAAATCATTTGCATGGGATTTTTGGCTCCTTTTCCAATGTAATGGTACATTGCTTTTGTCAGATGTCATTCCTGGGTAACTCTGGCACCAGCTAATCCCTTCTGTCCTTTGGCCCATGCTCTTGATTCGTGTCATGCACTGTTTGTCAAGTACATCTGCACCCTGCAAGAGTAGCAAAGTAAACAATCCTTTCTTTTCCCCTTTTCCTTCCAGAATTTGCTTGTTGCTTCAAAATCAGCTTTGTTGTCCATGCTAAAGAAAACCAGTAGTGTTGATTGGAAAGGGGTATAACGCAGAACTCGAAGTCATAGCCAAAAATGACCACCAGTTGTCTTTTCCTTCAGCTGCTGGGAGGATGGCAGTGTGCTCCGTGGGGTTTGTTGAGCTAAGATGCTGTTGCTCCATCCTGGCTCAGTAAACGTCCCTGGAGAGGGGCTTGACACTGCAATTTCCAATGCTACAGCAAAGAGCTGCTCTTGGATAAACCACAAACAGCTTTGATCTGATCCATCCCTGCTTTCTTTTGCCTCAGAGGTTGAAAGATCTCAAGCAAAGGGAATTTGCTCGCAATGTGTCGTCGAGATCCCGGAAAGATGAGAGGAAGCAGGAGAAAGCCCTGCGGCGCCTGCACGAGCTGGCTGAGCAGAGGAGACAGCCTGAGTGGTGAGTCTGGGTGGTCTCCAGCACCTCTGGAGCCCGGGCGGCTGCAGCCCTGGGCTGGGCTGGCATTCCAGCTCTGGGATACTGCACAGGCTTTGAGGACAGTGCTTCACACTGGTGTTTGGGGCTGATGGTGTGGTTTTGGTAGGAGTGAATTCACTAAACTGATCATGCAGAGCATCCCCAAATTGCTTTATCCAGCAATACATTTTCTTCAGTAATTTAGTATTATTAAAAACTTTGAGTGGCTGTATAATGATATTTTAATGCATGTGTCTGGGTGCAAGAGCACTTGAACTGTGTAAGATTGTCTCTGCTGAGGGAGGGATCCTCCTGCAGAGGGACAGGGACACCAGTCAGCTGTGTTTTCTCTCTCCCCTGTTCCAGTGCTCCTGGAAGTGGGCCCATGTTCAGGACCACCACGGTGGCTGTGGATGAGGAAGGAGGTGGAGATGATGATGATTCCACAGCCAACAGTGGCTTCGTCCAGACAAGCTCTGGCCAGGCCACAGAGATGACCACAGACAGAGGCTTCCTGAACACTGGACAAGGCACTGTGGTGCCAGGCCAGACGCCTGCCCAGGGGACACAGGCCATCAGTTTTGGCATTAAGAGCGCTCTGGGAACTCCACTGCAGAAGATCGGGGTGTCCTTTTCCTTCGCCAAGAAGACTCCAGTGAAGCTGGAGACCATTGCTTCTGTTTTCAAGGACCATGTGGATGAGTCCAGTTCTGCCGATGGGGCAAAAGGTGATGAGAAAGGGTCCTCGGAGGCTGGCAGCCTGCAGAAGTCTGGGGAGGGTGAAGGCACCAGTAATTCTGATGGCAAGGCAGAGGACGATGACCAGCATGACAAGGACAGCGGCGCTCTGGCCAGCACCTTATCCAAACTGAAGAAGATGAGGCGAGAAGATGGACCAACGGCTGTGGAACCAGAGTATTACCACTACATCCCCCCGGCCCACTGTAAAGTAAAGCCCAACTTTCAATTCCTGCTTTTCATGAAGGCTACTGAACAAACGGAAGCGGAAAATGTGAACAAAAAAAATGCGCGTGAAGTGAAAAAGGGGAGTCCCCCCAAACCCAAATCCAGCAAGCACACAGAAAAGGCTGCTGAGAGCACGGGTCAGCAGAAGGAGCAGAGTACTACTGAAAGTGCAGCTCAGCAGGGCAAAACAGAACAAAAAGACATCCCAGAGAGTGAAAATACACAGGAGAGCAAGCACCTTCCAGAAAGCAATCCCCCCGAGCCAGACACATCTAAAGAAGCTCCTCCTCCTGCCTCGAGCTGCAGAGATGGCTCTGAGGGACCAAAGCACCCCATGGGACCTTTTTTCCCTGTTCTGAGTAAGGACGAGAGCACAACACTGCAGTGGCCTTCAGAGCTGCTCATCTTCACCAAAGCTGAGCCCTCTGTGTCCTACAGCTGCAACCCTCTGTACTTTGACTTCAAGCTCTCCCGTAACAAGGATGCAAAAGGGAAAGGGGCAGAGAAATCCAAGGATCCAGGGGGGCTTTGTAAGGACAACACTCAGAGCACAGAACCTGGTGAGGTGAGCAAAGCCAAGGAGGCTGAAAGTGTAGGGAACAGTTCTGCTCAAAAAATGGAAAACAAATCCCAGAGCAAGCAAGAGTCCAGTCTGGGAAGCGTGGGTAAGGGAGAGGGGGAGGACAGCAGTAAGAGTATAACGGGTAAAAGTAAATCTGGAAGGTCCCATAAACACAAAAAGAAAAAGAAGCACAAAAAGTCCAGCAGACACAAACGCAAACACAAGGAGGAAGCAGAGGAGAAGGCCCGGAAATCTGAGCTGGGGGAAGAAAAACCCAAGAAACGGAAAAGGCACAGGCACAAAAAAGGTAAATCCTCCCTTTCAGCTGAGTCAGACCGGGCACTGAAACCTGAGCTATCTGAAGACTGCAGCCATTTCCAGAAGAAAAAGCGATGCTCCCAGGAGTCCCAGAGGAAATCCCTGTCTGCTGAGGAGGGAAGCAGTGGTAAAAAAGAGGACGGGGGTAACTCCTGCCAAGAGCACAGCAGCAAAAGACACAAGGCTGAGCTGCAGCAGGTGCCTGGTGTGAGGAGACGCTGCCCAGCTCTGTCCCAGGCCCGGAGCGGCCACCGGAGCCGCCAGAGCAGCGGCGACTATGACAGCGACGAGGGCTCCCCTGGCAAGCACTGCCGGCAGAAATCCCCGTCGCAGTACAGCGATGACTACGACTCGGGCAGCGAGCACTCGCGCAGCCGCTCCCGCTCAGGCCGCAGGCACTCCTCACACAGGTCCTACTCCACCAGCTCGGACGCGTCCTCAGGGCACAGCCGCTACAGCCGCCACAGGAGCTACTCGGATGACAGCTACAGCGACTACAGCGACCGCTCCCGCTGCCACTCCAAGCGCTCCCAGGACTCAGAAGATGACTCTGACTACAACAGCTCAAACCACCGTTCCAAGCGGCGCAAATACTCCTCGTCAGAGGACGACTACAGCTCGAGCAGGAGCCGATCCAGGAGTCGGAGCAGGAGCCGAACCCACCCTCGAGACAGGTCAAGATCGAGGAGCCGGGGCAGGAGCCGCAGCAGCAGCTGCAGCCGCAGTCGGAGCAAGAGGAGGAGCCGCAGCGTGACGGGCCGCAGCTGGAAGCGCAGCCGCAGCTACAGCCGGGACCGCAGCCGCAGCACCCGCAGCCACTCACAGAGGTCCCTGTCACGGAAGGGCTCGCGGGGCCACGAGAGCCCCGAGGAGCGAAGGTCTGGCAGAAGGGACTTCATCAGGTCCAAGATCTATCGCTCCCAGTCTCCCCACTATTTCCGCACAGGCCGAGGTGAAGGGTCGCTGCTGAAGAAGGAGGATGGCAAAGGAGAGGATGTGAAAGGATCTGGCTCCATGTCCCAGAACAGCAGCAGCTCTGGCACGGGGCGGGTCTCAGAAGGGGACTGCAGTCCTGAGGAGAGGAACTCTGTCACAGCAAAGCTCCTCCTGGAAAAGGTGCAGTCCAGGAAGGTTGAGAAGAAGCCCTGTGTCACTGATGAGGTGCTGTCAGGGGCAAACAAGGTGGGTATAAAGCTCAAAGATCCTCCCCAGGGCTACTTTGGCCCCAAACTGCCTCCTTCCCTAGGCAACAAACCGGTTCTGCCCTTAATTGGGAAGTTGCCAACCATTCGGAAACCAAACTCCAAAAGATACGAGGAGTCTGGCTTGGAGAGGGGCGAGGAGCAGGAGCTGTCAGATGCTGAGGATGGTTCCCAAGGCATGGAGGAGGGTCAGCTGGCTGGCCAGTCTCTCCTGGAAGATGTGGTGATGGTAATTCAGGACAAACCTCTGGATGAGCAGAAACGTGATGAAGCCTCTGTGGAGATGCCATCCCTTCCCCTGGACACGCCTGCGCTCCCTGAGTGCTTTGGCTCCGGAGATCTGGTCATGCCACACAACTTCCTCTCGGATCCGAGCAACGGTGATGGGCTGGAGCCTATGGACGGGGGCAACCAGCCGGTCCCGGTGGAAACCGGCATGATGCCCTTAGTTCCAGATGTGGAGCGCTTTCCTGGCTATGTGCCTCAGAGTGGGGAGCCGAGCATGGAAGGGGATCGGGAGGGGGGAGAAGATTCCTCTTTAGCCCCGCTGGAGAGCCAGCCCATCACCTTCACCCCTGAGGAGATGGAGAAGTACAGCAAGCTGCAGCAGGCTGCCCAGCAGCACATCCAGCAGCAGCTGCTGGCCAAGCAAGTCAAGGCCTTCCCTGCCTCAGCCACCCTGGCGCCAGCTGCGCCTGCGCTCCAGCCCATCCACATCCAGCAGCCGGCGGCAGCATCGGCCACGTCCATCACAACGGTGCAGCACGCCATCCTGCAGCACCATGCTGCTGCTGCCGCCGCCGCTATCGGCATCCATCCCCACCCACACCCACAACCCCTCGCTCAGGTCCACCACATCCCCCAGCCACATCTGACACCCATTTCCTTGTCCCACCTGACCCACTCAATTATTCCGGGGCACCCTGCCACGTTCCTGGCCAGTCACCCCATCCACATCATTCCTGCATCTGCCATCCACCCAGGCCCCTTCACCTTCCACCCTGTCCCTCACGCTCTCTACCCAACCCTCCTGGCTCCGAGGCCCGCAGCTGCCGCTGCCGCCACGGCCCTGCACCTCCACCCCCTGCTGCACCCCATTTTCTCAGGACAGGACTTGCAGCACCCACCGAGCCATGGAACATGAAGGACAAAATGAAGGAACCTCGGAGAAAGGAGAATAGTTGGTGTTTTGGGAAGGGGTTGGAGTTGAGCCAGCGGGCAGGTGAGGCCTGAGCATTTCCTTTCACTCTTGAGCAGCCAAAGAAGCTGGAAGCTCGAGGGCTGGGCTGTTGTTGGCTGTATCCCAGCAATGTCTCGCTCCGTGCACGCAGCAGCACCGCTCCGGAAGAACCGTTTCACCTTTAGAACAGCGAGACGCTTGGAAAGGCTTTTTTCCCCTTGGATTCTTATATTTGGTCATCTTCCTTCTGCCACCTTGTATATGATAAATGAGGTTTCATACACACTAATAGGATCTCTAAAAATCCTTTTAATGAAGTCATCTAATTAAAATAGCATGATTGAATCTGGCTTGTAATTGGCGATGAAACATCGGGAGCTGTCAGCTGTGGAGGGGCTGGAGGCCTTGGTTTTCAGGCATTGCAGGAGGTTCCTTGGCCCCTGTCACTGCACATGTGGGATTTTCTTGCTGTGAACAGCAAAGGTGGAAGTACGATCTTAGTGTAAAGAGGAGGAGGAGCTCTGTGTGTGCGCCCAGAGCTCCCGTCCTTCTCCATCCTACATCTGCGTTCTTCTTTGCCAGGACCATGCCTGGATATCCCAGACTGGAAAGAGGTTCTTGGGTCAGGGGTTGGGATTCCAGTCTGGGCTTTGACCACTCTTCTCCTGAAAGGGGGGAAAAAATCACTCTGAATTCTATCTTCTGTTGGGAAAGAGGCACTGGGATGGGAGAGAGAAGACAAATCCTGTTAGGAATTGAAGCAATACAGAGGACAGGGGAGCATGACCAGGATGTAAAGCGTGTTCTTTCCTCTGTAACACTGATGGTTTCCTTATTAATTTATAGGATTTTTTTTTAATGTAAAGAATTGCACTGAACTCTGTAAACAAAGATGCTGCTTTTTGTAGCTCCTATCAAAGGTTACATTTGTAGTATATCGCAATAATATTTTTTACAGCCAGTTCTTAGTGGTACTTGTTCTGGTGGCTTCTGTGTAAATATGTTTGCTGTAGGTGACCCAAGACACTTGTAAAGGTTCAATTTATAGTTTCAGCTAGATGCAGAACAGCTAAGCATGTATATTTTATCAAGCTCATGTATTTTTGAAGTTTTTATGTACTATAAAATGTAAAAACAAAAACAAAAAAAATCTTCATTTAGAATTTTGCAGGAGAAAAAAAATCAACAGGTGAGACTTGGGCAAGGTGAGGGGTGTGAGGGTAGCAGTGACTCTGGCAGGTAATGTTGCATTCCTCCCTGCTGTAGGAATGGGCACTGGAGCAGCCTGGGGAGCAGCAGGAATTCAGGGTGCTCCCAGAGTATGGAGAACCCTTTTTTTTTTTTCTCTTTCCTTTTCCCCCCACTTTGGAAGCGGCAATGTGCAGACCCTGCTGGTGCAGGAGGAGCCTTGGGACTGTTCCCATCCCACACACAGGGTGACCCCAGCTCAGTCCATAAGGGATTTCCCAGCTTTCCCAACATCACCCAGCTCAGCTTCCCCACCCCAGTGTGGGGGATGAGCTGCTGCTGTCCCCACTCACAGGGCCCTGCAGGTGTCACAGCCCTTGGGCCACCACTGCTGCAGGGGTTTCTGATCAGCATGGGTTTGTGGTATCCCCTTCCTTTCCCTGTCCTCATCCTCTTCCTGTCCCCTCCTGGGGTGCAGCACCAGACCAGGCAGAGTTAAAGGATCAAAACCCCCTGAGCTCCCTCACCGTGTAAACGAGAAC
Source organism: Catharus ustulatus (assembly GCF_009819885.2). Taxonomy (NCBI): domain Eukaryota; kingdom Metazoa; phylum Chordata; class Aves; order Passeriformes; family Turdidae; genus Catharus; species Catharus ustulatus. Next base: position 6,846,520 of record NC_046243.1, read on the forward strand.
TTGGAGCAGGTCAGAGTGACAGCAGTCACAAAAAAGGGACTCAATTTCCTGTAAATACAAAACAATTCAGTGTTACTGTCAGAGATGAGCTTCGTAGGGCCCATCCATGCCCCGGCCCCATCATGCTGTGGGCAGGGATTATTTTTTGACTTCAGGATAGCGCAAAAATAATTAACCTGTCATTACTTAACGAGCATAAACAGACTGTATTTAACTTTGTCACATAAGATATATATATAAATATATATATATATATGCTGTAAAATGAGGGAAAAAACCTTTCTAATAAACCAATGATTTGTGGAAAAAAAAGATGTGATGGTGTGTGGTGGTGGGGAGCTGCCACCAGCCTCTCCTTTTCCTAACCAAAGGCCTGGTTTGATTAAGAGAAAGAAAATCCACTCCCCTGTGTGCCAGCAGAGTCGGGGTCCAGGGTGCCACCTGCCCTTCCTGGCGGTGGCCCTGGGAGGAGGTGGCTCATGAGGGATAGTGCGGAAGTGCTGAAAGAAACAGGAAATTAAGTGATTGGACAGAAGAAAGAATTGCAATTGCCTCGAGGGGGTCTGGTGTGGGCTCCAGCTGGCTTCAGATGCTGCTGCCAGCTGGGGACTAGACCTCCCGAGGAGGAGCAGCTGCCCCCGAGTCCGGTGTCCTCCTCTCCCGGGGCACGGAGCTGATTCGGGCTCAGATAAACCCTTCCCCCCTCTCGGAGCTCTGCCACGGCTTTAAGGCAAATGCTGCTCTCTTCCAACTGCAGCTGCTCCAGGGCAGGGCTGCTCCGAGGGGCTGGAGCAGACCTCACTCCAGGGACTGTGTCCCCTGTCAGGGCCAAGGTGTCATTTGGCTCTGCAGGGACCCCCTGTTCCTCCCGAAACCCCCGACTCCCCTGTCCTGCTTCCCACCTGCAGCTTCAGCTCAGGAGAGGAGAAAAGCCCCATTTGACATGGGCCGGCTCTCAGGCAGATGCCCTAGGGCCTCTCCCTGCCTCTCCCTCGTGCTCGGTTGGCACGAGGAGCCCCCGGAGATCTCGAGCAGCCTGAAAGTCCTCAATTAACAGAGTTTAAATTAATTCTGCAGGTGGGTTCGGGGGCCGATGCTGTCCGGGCAGGGCTGAGCCCCCGTGGCTGCCACAGGCCTGGCTGCGGGCACCGGCTCTTCCACGGGGACAGGGACAAGGACACGGACGCGCCTTGTCTACTTGGCTGTGGCTGTCCTTACCCTGCCCCCGCTCCCTTGCCAGAGCCATTGCCCTGCACCGCTGCCTCTCCCCTGGCAGGTTTTGGGGTGTCCCTGCCCGGGGAAGGGGACACTGTGGGGCTGCAGGGGTGATGTCCAGTGCGGGCGGGCTCGCTGCTGTCAGCTCCATCCGGCTGCGGAGGGGATAACGGCGGGATGGAGGGGCCCTGTGCCCTTTTGTCCTCCCCCTTCCTCGCCACATTTCCGCTGGTAGGGACTGCCTGCACCCCGAAATAGCCACCCCAAGATGGGCATCCCGAAATAGCCACCCTGAGCCGTGGCGGGCGATAGGCTATGGCTGCTGTCACCGTGTCCCCCCACCCGTCACCATGGCTCTGCCACCTCCTGTCCCCCGCCCTGCTCCAGCCACATCCATCTCCCCTGCACCTCTCTGGCTCCCTGCAGAAGCGGATGTGCTTCTGTGGGTCCGGGAGGGCCCTTCCTGTGCTCCCCATTCCTGCTGGCCCCGTCCCCAGCTGCGTCCCCCGAGATAAGCCAGGGACAGCCTGGGACGGGAACTGTGGCCACATTTTGGGGCGACGATGGGGCTGCTGCGGGTGCTGCTGTTCCTCGGGGGGCTGCGCCTGCCCCCCACACTGGGGCTTCTCCAGGACCCCCCCACCATCTACGAGGGACCCCCCGGCAGCTATTTCGGTTTCGCCCTGGATTTCCACATGAGTGAGGGAAGGTAGGAGGCCCGGGGTGTCGGGGTCGGGCACGGCACACGCCCGCCGACCCTGACATCCGCTTTGCCCCCCAGTCCCAGCGTGGCGGTAGGGGCCCCCCGTGCCAACACCTCCCAGCCCGGCGTGGTTGAGCCCGGCGCCGTCTTCCTCTGCTCCTGGCCCCCCGACAAGACCTCCTGCCACCCCCTCCCTATCGACACTGAGGGTGCGTGGGCGCCGCGGGGCGGGGGTGGGCAGGGCGGGGGTGCCAGCCCCGCACATTCCCGTGTCCCGCTCCCCCAGGGGACGAGAGCGAGATCCAGGGCGCCTTGGAACTTCACACCTACAAGTCGTACCAGTGGCTGGGAGCGTCCGTCACCAGCTGGAACGGCACACTGGTGGTGGGTGCATGCGGGGGGAATGTGGGCAGCCGTGGGTGGCGGCGGGGCGGGCACGCAGCCTGAGCCATCGCCGTTCCCAGGTCTGTGCCCCTCTGCAGCACTGGAACGCGATGGAGGGGCAGCAAGAGGCGTTCCGCACCCCGACGGGCACCTGCTTTGTGTGGAGACCGGGGCAGCAGCGCACGGTCTGGTACTCGCCCTGCCGCGGCCAGACCATGGCCAGCACCTACCGCGAGTGGAAATACGGTGAGGGGGGACCGGGGAGCGGGGATGCCGCCAGACCCGCGTCCGTCTGACCCTGCCTTGTGCCCTCAGTGCACGACAATCGCTACTGCGAGATCGGCTTCAGCGCCGCTGTCACCCCGGTGAGAGGGAACTTGAGGGGCTTGAGGGACTCGAGGGACTCGGGGGGCTCGAATATGTTTGGGGGGATCGGGGGACGGCGCCCCGGGGTGCCCCTCGGGATACCCAAGGGGTGCTGATAGAGATGCAGAGGGTGTGGCCAGGGTGGTACCTGGGTCACGGCGGGGGGTGTTGGGGTAGGGATGCTGAGATGGAGGATGCTGGAGTGGGAATTCCGGGAAGAGTGGGGGGAATGTTGGGATGGGGGTGCCAGGATGGGAGCTGCTGGGCTGGAATATGCAAGGATGGGGAATACTGGGGTGGGAGATACTTGTGTGAGGATGCTTTGGGGGGATGCCAGAGTGCCCCGGGGTGGTGCTGAGCCAGCTCCTCCCGCAGGCCGGGACGCTGGTGCTGGGTGCCCCCGGCGGGTACTATTTCACGGGTGAGTCCTTCCTGCCGGCGTTGCCACCCTGGCTGGTGCTCCCGGGGTACTCCCTTTGGGTGGGCACGGCGGGAGGACGCCACCACGGATGGGTACCCCATAAGTCCCACCCACAGTGGCACTGGCTGCCCAGAGCCACAGCCCCGGGCATGTGGCTGCGGGTGCCCCGTCAGTGCTGGTGCTCTCTGCCGCGATGTCACCCAGGGCTCGTGTACTCGGTGGAGCTGGACGACATCCTCAGGCGCTTCCAAAATAATACCCTGCTGTGGCTGGGGGCCCCCGGGCGCCCCACGGAGCTGATGTCTTGGGCCTTCGAGGATGGGTACCGGGGTGAGCAGCGGGCGCGGGGACCCCGCCCCACTGCCGGCTCCTGCTGGGATACCCCGGGGTCACCAATGCACATCTCCCTGCAGGGTACTCGGTGGCTGTGGGCGAGTTTGATGGCAACCCCAAAACCAAAGGTAGGGCTGGGGGGTGCAGGGAACAGGGGTTGATAGGCCTGGGAAACCCCGGGGCTCCAGAGTGACCTTGCTTCCCTTCCCGAGGGGACAGGACAGGTTGTGTGCCAGGTCAGGGGTCTCATCCATCTCTGTGCCCTCATGTCCCCATGTCGCACCAGGGCTATCCCTGTGCCCACCCCAATGCCAGGGGTATCCCCCTGCCCCCCTCAATATCCCAATGGGGACACTCAGGGCTCTCATCCCTCACAGAGTACGTGGTGGGGGTCCCCAACAAGAGGAACACGATAGGTGAGGTGAGTACTGTGAAGTGCCCAGTGCCGGTGTCTGGGGACACCAGGGGACACCACCATTTGTCATCCCGGGCTGGGCCTGGCGTCTGACACTGCCCTGGGCAGGTGGAGATCTTCACTGCGGGGAACACTCTGCGTTGGCTGCGGGGCATCCCCAGCGAGCAGGTACCCCTGTCCTGTGCCACCCCCAGCACCCCCGGTGCTTCACAGCACTCCTGCCCCCATCCCATAGCCCCCCAGCACCCCCCTGCTCCCCCAGCCTCCCCGCCCACTGTGCTCCTGGCAGCCCCCGGTGCCACCCTCTTACCCTGACCCTTTCCAGGTGGCTTCGTACTTCGGGCACACGGTGGCAGTGGCCGATGTCGATGGGGACGGGTGAGAGCAGGGACAGTCGTCCCCTCCTCCTCCATGGGGACACCCAGGGGTGCTGCCCCGTGCCCGGCACACCGCTGGGTGCTCCCAGCCTCCAAACCTGCGGACCTGACCCTGACCCCGTGCCGGGCACAGGCGGGACGACCTGCTGGTGGGTGCACCCCTGTACATGGCCCGGAGCTCCGACGGGCAGCGCAGCGAGCTGGGGCGCCTCTACGTCTACCTGGGGCGGGGACGGCAGCCCCTCACCGGGCCCCCCCAGACCGTGACGGGCATCCACCCCTACGGCCGCTTCGCCGCCGCCATCGCCAGCCTCGGGGACCTGGATAAGGACGGCTTCGGAGGTAACAGCGCGGCGGGGCGGGGAGGAGGATGTGCCTTGGGGAAACTGAGGCAGGAGAGCGCGGGTGGGTGCTCACGTCCTATCTGTCCCCAGACGTGGCCGTGGGAGCCCCGCAGGGGGGTGACAGTGGCAGCGGGCAGGTCTTCATCTTCCGCGGGCAGAGCGAGGGGCTGGCGCCGGTGCCCACCCAGCGCCTCAACAGCCCCTTCCCCGGCCCCGCCGCCTTCGGCTTCGCGCTGCGGGGTGCCACCGATCTGGACGGCAACGGCTACGCAGGTACAGCCCTGGCACGACACCGCCCTGCCACCCCGGTGTCACCACCCCAGTGTCACCACCCCGGCACTGATCCTCTGCTTGTCCCTGCAGATCTGCTCGTCGGAGCTTACGGGGCGGCCAAGGTGGCCGTGTACCAGTGAGTGCGCGTCCCTGCGGCGGCCCGGGGCTCCTTGTTGGGTCCTCTGGCACCTCAACAATGTCCCCATGTCCCAGGGGACTACCCGTGGTGGTGGCCCAGATCCAGCTGAGTGTCCCCGACGGGCTGCACCCTGAGAACCTGAACTGTGACCTGTCCAACTCCAGTGTTCGTGTCAGCTGGTGAGGGGACACTGCCATAGGAACACTATGGGGACACCACCGTAGGCACAGGACAGGGCCCTGAGCCCCTGTTGGTGTTGTCTCCCCGCAGCTTCCACGTGGTGTTCTGTGTCAGTGTGAGGGGCCAGCACCTCCCTCAGAGCATCCGTGAGTGCCTGTGTCACCTGGGGGTACCGCTGTCGCACGGGCACTGCTGGGGTGTCACCGCGGGTGTCACCACCCTCCTATTCCCCACCAGACCTGGAGGCTGAGCTGCAGCTGGACCGGCTGAAGCCCCGGCCGTCACGGAGAGTCCTCCTGCTGAAGGGACACCAATCGTCAAAGCAGAAGGAGCTGGTGGTGGCACCGGGGACACCCCCTGTGTGCAGCAACCTCACCGCCTACCTGCGGGTACGGGCAGAGGAACAGCGGGGCAGAGGGCGGGGACAATCCATGGAGGGTGGGGGACAGGAACGGGGATGTGGCATCTCCAACCAGGTTGGGGACAGGGATTGGGGATAACGGTGTCTCTCTGTCCCAGGAGGGTAGGTAACAGGGATGGGAGCAGTGGTGGGTGGGGGCCCTGGGTTGGACACAGGGTGCCCTCCATACTGCTCTGCCCATGCGTGTCTCCAGGACAAGGCTGAGTTCAAGGACAAGCTGAGCCCAGTGGCCTTGAGCGTGGCCCTGACACTGCCCAAAGAGTCCCCGGGGTTGGTGCTCTACGGGCGGACCCTGGTGCAGGCACAGGTAGGGGGGACGTGGCTATGGGGTGATGTCACCATTGTGACACCAGGTGGGCTCATCCCCACAGCTGGGCCAGGGCACATATGGGTACCCCCAGCCTGGGTGTGCTCAGCACTGGGATCCTCAGCCTGTGCCAGTGTCCTCAACACCCCCCTGGGACATTGCTCCCCTTCCTCCCCACCACTGTCCCCATTTTCCACTGGAATGTGCCCCCACACTGTCCCTGCCACTCCCTGGCATGTCCGTCCTGTTCTGCCCTCTGTGCTTGCTCCTCAGTCCCCAGTCCCTCCCCTGGATGTCCTCTCTGTACCCAGCACTGTCCCCATTCCCAAACCCGAGAATGTTCCTCTGTTCCCTCTGCCATCCCCAATCCCTCCCCAGGATGTGCCCCATTGTCCCTGCTCCCTCCTTGGCGTGTCTCAGTGTATGTCCCCAGATCGTGCCCCTGGATGCCCTCTCTGCTGTCCCCATTCTTCCCTCTCCGAGATGTCACCTCCCTCTCCTCCATCCCCGGTCTCTCGCTGTCTCCTGGAATGTCCCCTCTGGCCCCTCCACCAGCCCAGTCTCTCCCTAGGATGTCCCCCCCGTGCCCCCTGCTGTCCCCAATGACTCCCCCTCCCACACCTCACCGTGGATGGGGGAGTCCCCCTGTCCCCTCCCTGTCCCCCTCCCAGACCCACATCATCCTGGACGACTGTGGCGATGACAACCTCTGTGTCCCCGACCTCCACCTCGCCGCCGACACGTGAGCAGCAGGTTGGGGGTGGGAGGGTGAGGGAGCGCTCGGTGTCCCCGTGAGGTGCTGAGCCCTGTCCCCATGTCCCCCAGCCCCAGCCAACGCCTGCTGATCGGGGAGGAGGCCGCGCTGACCCTGCGCGCCAACGCCACCAACGCGGGTGAAGGCGCCTTTGAGGCAGAGCTGAGGGTGCAGCTGCCCCCCGGCACCCACTACCAGGCTGCCCGCAGCACCATCCCGGTGGGTGACAGGGGTTGGGGGGGCTCATATTCTGTTCTTGGTGGTGTCTGGGGTGGGGGGCTCGTGGCCTGCCCTTGGTGGCCGTCACTCTCTTTGGGGGTGCCCAGTGGTGATGGGTGTCAGGGGATGCCCAGCACAGGGAGTAACCCAAATTGGGTGGCTCACACTGTGTCCTTCATCCCCATCATGGGAATTGTCCTCCATGGGGCTGCCTGGTGGGGATGGGTGCCCAGGGATCCTGGGTGTGGGGGTTCATGTCCTGCCCTTGAGTGGCTGGCACTCTCCACAGGGTCCCCACTGGTGATGGCTGTTCAGGGGTGTCCAGGGTGTGGGGCTCAAGCCCTGCCCTCAGCTCATGCAGGTGCCCATGACGTGTCCCCATCCCATGTTCCCACCCCACAGGGGCAGGAGAAGCTCAGCTGCAACCCCAAGAAGGAGAATGGGACCTACATGGTGCTCTGCGAGTTGGGCAATCCCATGAAAGCGGGGGCCCGGGTAAGGGGATGGGGGGTCCCTGCTGTGCCTGTCACCCACTGGGGCTGGTCACCCACCTGCCCCTCTCTGCTGTCCCCAGATCACTGTGGACATGGAGCTGAGCGTGTCTGGGCTGGAGGACATGGGGGAGGCCATCAGCTTCCATCTCCAGCTGCAGAGGTGACACCCTGCTGTGCCGCTGTCCCCCACCCACTGCTGGGACACGAGCACCTCAGATTCAGTGTCCTCAGCGTGTCCCCAAACTCAGTGTCCATCCCTCGTCTCACTGTGTCCCCACAGCAAGAACAGCCTCAGCCACAGCAATGCGTCCGTGACGGTGACAGTGCCCGTGGAGGCAGAGGCAGAGATGGAGCTGCGAGGGTGAGGGTCTGGGGGACATGGGGATAAAGAGGGACAAAGGGGGACGCTGACACCCCCTCTCCCACCAGCAACTCCCTGCCTGCCATCACGGTGCTGCCCACTAGCTGGCACTGGGTGGAGGGCAGTCAGCGGCCCGAGGACCACGGCATCAAGGTGGAGCACGTCTATGAGGTAGGACAGGCACCCGCAGGTGCTCAGGGGATGTCCTCTCTGTCCCTGCCCCGGTGCTGGGCGTTACCCCACCGTCCTCCTACAGCTCCACAACAAAGGTCCCGGCACCGTCAGCGGGGTCACTCTGAGCCTCGCCGTCCCTCACCTGCTGGGCGGCCGTGTCCTGCTCTACCTGCTGGAACTGGGCACCGGGGGCGGCATGAACTGCTCCCACCACCCCGCCCTCAACCCCGCCCAGGTAGGGGCTGTGGGACCGCTGTCCGTCGGCGGGCGCTGGGATATGCCAAGAGGTGGGTGTCACCCCTGTGTCCCCTTCCAGCTGGGGATCTCCGCTCCGACGGCCGCAGCGCCCGGGAACGGCACCCACCAGCGGGAGCGCCGGGAGGCGGAGCCGCCCGCGGGAGCCGGGCTGGGGGACTTCGTCCGTGTGGTGAGCGGGTGACCCTGGGGACCTCCGGGCTGTGATGGATGCAGGGCTGGGGGTGCTGCGGTGGGGGCCGCATCCCTGAGAGGACGCTGGGGACTTGCAGCCCATGGTGGGCACTGGGCTGGGAGTGATCTCTGGGGTGGGGGCCCCCCAATACCCACCGTGTCCCTCAGGACTGTGACAATGCCACGTGCGTGGACATCACCTGCCACGTGCCCAGTCTGGGCAAGGACCAGCGGGCACTGGTCAGCGTCCACGCCCTGCTCTGGATGGACACCCTGCAGCAGGTACTGTCGCCTCCTGGGGACAGAGGGAACGAGGTGGCATTGGGGCCCCAGGGCATCCCTGCAATGTCCCCTCCTGCACGGTGATCCCTAGAGAGCACCCTGGGGGTACCATGTGTGGGGTCACGGGTGCCCTGTTAGCTGCACCCCTGATGCCAGATTCCCATGTATCCCTCGCGTGTCCCCTCATCTGTCCCTAGCGGGAACACCTCCTGACGCAGTTCCTCATCCAGTCACAAGCGTGGTTCAACACCTCGGCCATGCCCTACCGCGTCCAGCCCAAGGTCCTGCCCACGGGCAAGGCTCAGGTAGGGCTGGCGTGGGTGTGGGGACACAGGGACAGGCCGTGGTGGCGGCGGTGTCACCCATCTGTCCCTCTGCAGACTGACACCCGCGTGGTACGCGCCAGCCTCGGGGGCGAGGGGGCTGTGCCAGTGTGGTGGGTGGTGCTGGGGGTCCTGGCCGGGCTCCTGCTCCTCACCCTCCTCATCCTCCTCATGTGGAAGGTGAGTGGACACAGGGGGACAGTGGGGATACTGGTGACATCCACCATGGTGGTGGGGCCTCACTGGCACCAGAGGGACCATGAAAAATGGAGCACAGTCCTGGGGGTGGGGGCTGTGGCACAGGACGGGGGGACAGCAGCACAGGTGACGCGGTGTGGTGCCAGGCAGGTGGCACTTTGGGGTCCCTGGAGGCTGGTGCCACGGGAGGAGTGATGTCATGGGGTCCCTGCAGTGGTGCCACAGAGATCCCTGGGGCTGGTGCCGCAGGGTGCCCCAGGGCACGACTGTCGCTGTGTCCCTTTCCAGATGGGTTTCTTCAAGAGGATGCGGCCGCCTGCCGAGGGGGACACGCAGGAGGAGCCCGGCCAAGCCCAGGAGCCTGGCAGTGCCCAGGAGCCTGGCAGTGCCCAGGATTAGGCTCCCCCATGCCCACCCCCACCCAGATCCCATTCCCTAGCCCCCCCGAGTGCCATGGGACCACAGCTCTGCTCTGCTTCCCCCAGACAATAAATCCCTACCCTGCCCTCGGGTACTGCCCACGGGGTGTGGTTGTGTCCCCCCGGACCTGCACCTGGGGGGTTTGGCAGGGGACAGGGCACAGCAGGGGGGCAGGGAGGCTTTTGGGGACCCCCGTGTGCCCTTATGGGGTGCCCTGGGAGGGCAGTGGAGGGGTTGGTGCCGAGGTCAGTCCCGGGGGGCTGGTGCTGTGCTGGGGGATCCGTACTGGGGCCGGTGCTGCTACCGCTGGGGGTGTCACGGTAACGGGGTCTGTCCCAGGGATGGGACCGGGGCATCGGGGCAGTGCCAAGGGCCAGTCCCGAAATGCCGCTGCGGTACCGGGGCTCGACACTGAGGCTCAAGGAAGTACCGCGAGTGGGTCCTAGGTTGTCGGTGCCGGTACAGGATCAGTCCTGGGATGACGGTGCCGGTACCGAGTCCCGGTCCAGGTCCCGGAGCGGTCCCGGGGAGGGGTGCCTGGCGATCGGTCGGTGGATCCTGGGTCTCGGGCCACTGTAGGGGGCGGTGCCGGAGGTCTGGGGCGGTGCCGGGGGTTGGTCTGGGGGTCTCGGGGCGGTGCCGGGGGTGGTCCCGGAGCCGGGGCGGTGCCGCTCCGGGGGTGGGCACTGGGCGGCCGTGCCCGGCGGCTCCGGCAGGTGGAGCCCGGTCCCCGCGGCGGGCGGGCGGACGGGCCGGGCGGGCCGGGCATGGCGGGGTAACGGCGCGGAGCCACCATGCGGCCCCGCCGCCTCCTGCCGCCGCTGCCGCCGCTGCCGGTGCTGCTGCTGCTGGCGGCCGCGGGCGGGCGGCGGGCGCGGGGCGCGGCGGAGCCGGGAGCGCACGGTGAGAGCGGCCTTTGTGTGCGGGGCGGGGGGCGCCGCCGGCAACATCCCCGCCGCCCTCCCCGCCCGACCCCCGCGCCCACATCCCCCCGGCATCTCTTGGCTCCCAACCCCTGCCCCGCACCACTCCAGCCCGACCAACGCCCCCATACCCTCCCGATCCCCGCAGCGACATCCCCCCGACATCCTTTGAACCTCATCGCCCCCCCGCGCACCACCCCCTGATCGATCCCAGCTCCGGCCCCCCCTCCCTGCCCGACCCCGGCCCAGACATCCCTCCGGCATCCCTTGTCTCCGTCACTCCCTCAGCAGCACCGGCCCCCTCCCGACCCCCGCCCCGATACTCCACAGCATCCTCCCGCCCCCACACCCCCATCCCCGCCCGCCCCCGCCCCGAATCCCCACGATCCCAACACCCCCATCCCCTCCCGGCCCCCCCGGTTCCGACACCCCCATCCTTGCCCACCCGCCCTCCCACCGCGCCCCCGTCCATCGCGCCCGTCCATCCCCCTTGTCCATCCTCCGTTCATCCCCGGCTCTGTCTGTCCGGCCGCACCCCCCGTCTGTCTGTCTGTCTCCCCCTCTCCGGGCGGTTCTGGCCGCAGGCGGGCAGAGGGTGATGGGTCGGGGTCCCGAGCAGCGCCAAGGTTTCGTGATGGTGGGTGGGCATCACAAACCAGGAGGTGAAGGAAGTTGGGTGGGGATCGTGGACAGAGCTTGAGGGTGCAGGAGGGTGTGTGAGGGTCCTGAGCAGAGCTTGGTGGGTGGAGGTCCCTGGTCAGGAGGTGCATGATGGTGGGTGGGCAGGGAGGTCCTGAGCAGCATCCGAGGGAGCAGGATGGTAGGGGATGCATCCGGCAGGCAGGGTGGGCTTTGGGGTCCTTGTGATTTCCTGTGACCTCCTCCTGCACCCCAAACCCTCCTGGCAGAGCCCCTGTGCCAGGATGAGGCGTGCCCGGGTGTCAGAGGGGGTCTGTGGAATGAGGAGGAGTCCCTGACCCGTCCTGTCTGTGCTGGCTCAGCTCTCCCGCTGGTGACAGACATGACAGGGCTCCTCACTGCCACCTCAGGGCCTGGCACCCCCTGCCCCGCCTCATGGGATCGTGGGGTCACACTGGGAGGCACTGGGGTCAGACTGGGAGGCACTGGGGAGCCAGCGAGTGGACAGTGTGCCTCGCGGTGGCCTTACTACCCTCTGGGGACCCTTTGGTGATGGTGAAGGGACAGAGAGTGGGGACAGGGACGTGCTGGGGGTGACACCGTGGCCCCCCCTCCCCGGCGGACAGCGGGGTTGGTGCCAGCTGTCCCCCGGCAGCTGCGGGTGGCCGGCGTGTGGCCGCGGGGACATCGCTGCCCGCGGGTGCCGGCTGTCCCCGCCATGCGGGGGGACACCCCCAGCCTCTCCATTCCTGAAACCCGCCCCCCCGCCTCTCTGCATCGCCGGAGCAGCTGCTGCGAATTTCCCTCCCTTGCCCATGGCCACATCTGGGCCGCATCTGGGCCGGGGCGGGCCGGGGCGGGGTGCCTGGTGGAGTGCGGGGTTCCGGGGGGGCCGGAGCTGCGGGGGGCCGGGCGGGAGCCCCGGGGCGCGGGATGAAGGAGGTCGTTGCCTGGGTGACGGCGCCGGAGCCGGGACCGCTGCCAAGGGCTGCGGATCATGCGCAGGATGGCACTGGCTCGGGGGGGCCGGGGGCGCACGGGGGTTTAGGGTCCCCCCTCCCTCGAGCCGGGCCCTTCAGCGGGGACTTGCCGAGGGGATCCCTCCCTCTGCTGCTGATGGGGCCTGCTGGGGTCGAGATCCTCTGACCTTTACCTGGGAGCAGGGTTGTGAGCAGCACCCTGAGGATGGCCTCTAGTGAGGAGTTGAGAGTGATGTGACTGGGTGCACCCACCCGGGTGGACGTGGCACCCTGGGGCACAGGGTGGGCACAGCAGTGATGCTCACACCACCTCAGGACAGTTCCTGCTGCCTACTGGGGAGCACCTGTGACTTGGGTACCTTGACCCACCTGGGTGGTTGCTGTGACCTGCTGGGAATGGTGGGCACTGGGATGGGTCCTACTGCCTGCTAGGATGGTGGCCATGACCCATCAGAATGGTGCCCATGGCTTTCTGGGATGGCACCTGTGACCTGTCAGGGTGAGTTCCACCATCCTGTTTGGATGGTGACCGTAATCCACTGGGACAGGGCACATCACCTGCTGGGATGGTGGCCATCACCCGTCAGAATGGTGGCTGTGATGGTGACCATGAGCCCCTGGGATGGTGTCTGTGACCCCCAGGTTGTGTCCCACCACCTGCAGGGATGGTGGCTGTGCCCGCTGGCTTAGTGGCTGTGACTCCCACCCAGCCTGTCCCCTGTGCCAGTGCTGCTGGGGTGGTGCTGTGCCCGTGCCTGTGCCCAGACCGGTGTCCCCTCCCATGTCCCCGCAGAGGTGCTGCTGCGGGTGCAGGTGTTTGAGAGTGGGACACTGGCCCCGCTGGCACAGGCAGCCCTGGATGTGTTTGGCGCCCGCAGCGCGCTGGCAGCTGGGATCACCGACCACACGGGCACCGGGGTCGTGCCTGTGCCCTACCGCCTGGGCTCCTGGCTGCTTGTCACCGCCGCACGCCGTGGATACGTCACCGCCTCTGTCCCCTGGCGCGTCACCAAACTGCCACGTGAGTCACCAGGACCCCCAACCTGGGGGGGCGCCCAGTGCCTTCCTGGGTGGCTCTGCTTGAGGGTCCCCAGTCTCATGCTGGGGCCTCTAAGTCTGACTGGGGGGCACAATCCCTTCCTGAGGGTTCTGGGTCTGATTGGAGGTCCTAAATTCCTAACTGGGGGGCTCTGAGCCCTGGTATGGGGTCCTTGGTCCCCTACTGGAACCCCCTTACAGGGGACCCCAAATAGATTTCAGTGTAGGGGTCCTTTATAGAAGGGTGTTTGGGAGGGGTCTGGTCCCTTTGGGAGGGTACAACCGTGTCCTTGTGGCCCCCGAGTTCCCCATCCCATCCCAGGGCAGGAGAAGTTGGGGGTGCCATCAATGGGAGGGATCTCCTTGGGGGAGACGCCCACATGGGAGCACTCAGCTGGGGAGGTGGGAATGGGTGTATTGGGATACAGGACCTGTGGGGTACAGGACGGGGATAGGGAATGGGGGGATGTGGGGTACTGGGATGAACACACATGGACAGGGATGGAGGGTGCATGGATGGGGTTGTGGAGGGGGTGCCCTCACCCTGGGCACTGCCTGTTCCTCCTGTCCCTGTCCCCAAATGCACCTGTTCCTCTTGCTGTCTCCCCCTTCCCCACCCCCTCTGCAGACCTCATGCCCCCCTCTCCCCATCAGTCCCCCCAAGCCCTGGAGGAGTGTGCGTGTATTTTTGGGGTCCAGGTGTGTGTATTTTGAGATTCCCCCATCACCCCCTCTTCCCCTTGCAGTCTACGCCTCCATCAGCCTCTACCTGCTCCCAGAGCGCCCGGCCACGCTCATCCTGTACGAGGACCTGGTCCAGATCCTCCTGGGATCCCCAGGTGAGACAGGGGGATGACGCTGGGTGACACCACCAGCCTCCTTGCGTACTGCCACCCACCCTGTGCTCCCCGGCTGAACCACGGGGATGGCGGTGGGTGACAGCACCAGCCCCCTCGGCTGCTGCCGCCAGCCCTGTGCTCCGCAGCTGAGCCATGGGGTTGGAGCTGGGTGGCACCACCCCCCGCAGGTGCTGCCACCGCCGTGTCCCCGCAGGTGGCCGTGGGCAGCCGTGGGCGCAGTTCCCACGGCGGGCAGCCCGCCTGCCCCGCAGCTCCACGTACAGCCAGCTCGCCGCGTCCCTCACCGCCGCGTCTGGCCCCAGCCTGGCCCGCGCCTTCCCCGCCTTCCTCGGGGTCGAGCAGGACAGCAGCGGTACGGGGGACACCGGGGACTTGGGGGATGGGGGGCACACTCCATGTGGCCCCCCTTAGGGATGTCCCCATCCTTGTCCCCGCAGCCAATGGCACCTGGCTGGAGCTGGCGCCGGTGGCGGCTGTCAGCGTCCACCTGTTCACCGGGAACGGGACCGAGGTGCCGCTGGCCGGCCCCGTCCACTTGTCCATCCCTTTGGCCCCCGACGCCGCGGCCGTGGTGGCCACCAGTGTGCCAGCCTGGAGGTTTGACCCCAAGAGCGGTGAGTGGTGACTGGGGCGTGGCAGAGAGGGACACAGTGACTGCTGGGGTGTGGTGGGGGTGTGATGAGGTTGAGGGGTCTCAACCCCGTGTGTCCCCACAGGGCTGTGGGTCCGTAACGGGACGGGGCTGATCCGAAAGGAAGGCCGGCAGCTGTACTGGACATTTGTCTCCTCCCAGCTGGGATACTGGGCAGCAGCTCTGCCCTCCCCCAGCACAGGTAAGGTGACACCCGTGGGTGCCCTCCCAGTCTGTGTGTCCCTTGGCTCTGGGGACAGGCTGCCTGAAGAGGGGGTGGCGGCACCTTGGGCTGCTTCCCTCTCCAACCTCCCTGTCCCAGGGCTGGGACCACTCTGGGGTGCTCCTGGTGGGGTGAGGGCTCCCCCTGATCCCATTGTTTTGAGGGCTGTCTGAGGCTGGGGGGCCATTGCAGCCCCCTGGGGTGCTCTGGGGAGTTCCCTTTGCCCCTGTGTCCCAGGGCTCTCCACAAGCAGCCCTGCAGGGTACTCTTGGGCTGCCCCTGTCTGACCCTGTTGTCCCCAGGGCTTGTGGCGATGGCAGCGGGTGTGACAGACATCACCACCTACCACACCATCTTCCTCCTCACCATCCTGGGTGCCCTGGCCCTGCTCGTCCTCATCCTCCTCTGCCTCCTCATCTACTACTGCAGGTCAGCACTGGCTGTGTCCTGACTGTGGTGACCGTGTGGGAATGAGGTCAGCAGCCACCTGTAACCCCTGGGAGCCCCAGAGCTGGGAGGGACCATTTTCTGGCACTCTGTAACTGGTTATGGGGAGGGGGAAGCATCCTCTTGGTACTCCTGAGAGCCCTATATCTGGCTTTAGGAAAGGGGGCACCACCCCACAGGACCCCCAGGTGCACTAGGCCTGACTATGGGGAAGGGGCACCACCCTTGAGTGCCCTGTCACTATTTTTGAGTAACTGCCCCTTGGAACTCCAAATGCCCTATAGTTGGCTACGGGGAGGAGGCACCAGCCTGTGGCACCTCTGGGTGCTCTTTAGCTGGATTTGGGAGCCAGACACCAATCTCCAGAATCCCTGGCTGTCCTGTGGCTGGCTTGGGAGGATGGACACCACTTCCCAGTCCCCCTAGGTGCCCTACAGCCCCCTGCTCTAGCTCCTTGCAGCAGGCGAGGGAGGGGGGGACAGGGGGACCCCCGAGCCCACGTGGCCCCGTCTCCCCGCAGGCGGCGGTGCCTGAAGCCGCGGGCTCAGCACCGCAAGCTGCCGCTGCCGGGCCCGCTGGACGCGGCGCGCCGGGACCAGGCCACCTCGGTGTCTCAGCTGGACCTCCTGTGCGGGGGCAGCCACCTGGAGACCGCCTCCTCGGGGGGGGACACCGACCTGCCCACCCCCAGCCTGCCCCCCTCGACCCGCGAGCTGACCCCCGCCCGGCCGGACTTCTTCCAGCCGCCGGCCCCGGCCCCGCTCCGCGCCGGCCCTCGGGCCCCGGCCGCCACGCTGGCCCCCCGCCGCCGCCAGCCCCCGGCCCACGAGGACTACGGGCGCCCCGGCGAAGCCTTCGGCCTCCGGGCCGCCCGCTCGGTGGATGGGCTGCAACCACCCGATGAGCACCCCCGGGGCACCCCCGCTTTCCCCCCGCGGCCCCCCTCGCCCTCGTTCTCCCGTTATGGGGCGCAGCCGACCGAGCACCCGCTGCCTGAGCCCCCCCCGCGCCCGCCCTCGCTGGCCCCCCCTGGCCCCCTGCTGCTCTGCGGGCCCCTGGACCGGGGCGGGGGGCCCGAGGATGTTTACCGGGGGGTGATGCCCACCCTCCTCATCCCCGCCCGCTACATGCGCCTGGCCCCTGGCGAGCCCGAGGGTCCCCCCGAAGCCGATGGGGGACCCGGTTCGACGGCGGCGACGGCCGCGCCCCCGCCCCCCGCATCCTCCGGGCAGCCCTTCGAGGAAGGGGAAAACTGGGGCGGGGCTCGTGCCCCCCAACCGGTGAGTGGCTCGGTGGCCATCCCGGTGCTGCTGGACGGGTCGGCGGTGGCCCAGCTCAACGGGGAGCTGCAGGCGCTGGCGGGGCAGCAGCTCCTGGAACTGGGGGGACCGCCACCCCCGAGAGCTTGGTTCGTGTCCCTGGACGGGCGCTCCTCCCAGGTTCGGCATTCCTACATCGACTTGCAGGGCAGCGAGAGGGGCCCCGGCCCCGCGCCCCCTCCCCGCCTGCCCCGGGCTGCTGGAGGCGGGGAGGAGGACGGGGGGCCCCGGCCCCCCCTGCCCGCAGCCTCCCCCGAGGACAGCTCGCTGGCCCCCTTGCTGGAAGCGGGCAGCGGGGGGCGGCGAGGGGGGGGCAGCGGGCGCAGCAGCGCCAGTGAAGCCCCCCGAGACTCCCTGACCAGCCCCGAGGAGGAGGCGCTGGCCGAGGCAGGCGACGGAGGGGACGAGGGGGGCGACCGCAAGAGCCCCTGGCAGAAGCGGGAGGAGCGGCCTCTGATGGTCTTCAATGTCAAGTGAGTGTGGGGAGGGCGGTCGCCTGGTCCAGGGGTGGGGGGCAAATCCCGGGAGATGGTGGGGACCACCACTGCCATCACTCGTCTCAGCCCACCAATGTCTTGCCCGGCCACTGTCTCCTCCCTCCACCGTCCTCTGTCCCATCGCTGTGCCATCCCACTGCCATCTCATCCCACCACCATCCCATCCATCATCCTGTCCCGTCAGTCCCATCTCACCACAATCCCACACAGCCATCATCTCATCCCACTGCTGTCATCCCCATCCCACCTTCCCACCACCCTGTCCTGTCACTGTCCCATCTTATACTGCCCTGCCATCACACCATCCTGCCTTGTCACTGTCCTTTCCCACCACCGGCCTGGCACACCAACATCCTCTCCTGCCACCATCATGTCCCATCACTGTGCCACCTCACCACAATCCCACTCCACCACGATCTCATCCCACCACCACGGTTCCTTTCTGTCACCAGCCCTCCCACTGGTCTCACCCATTCGGGCCCCTGTTCCTTGCCCAGCCCCTCCCAGTCCGGCCAGGGGCGGGGCCAGAGAGACCACACCCAGGTCACCCGTGTCCCCAGCTGCCTGGGACCCCCACCCTGTGCCACCAGGTCCTGCTACACGGGATCCTGCTGCCCCTATCCCCTCCGTGTCCCACCCCAACACCACCATCCACCTCCCTCTTTTGGGTGTGGGAACTGCATGCTCCATGTTCCCGCAATCCTGAGCCATGTCCCCACTTGTGTCCCTGCAGGACAGGGGGGGCTGGCACTGCCCCCCGAGCCAGTGGTGCCTCCAAGCTGCCGTAGGAGCCAGGGGGCCCGTGTCCCCCCACCCTCATCCCCCTTTGGATTTTAACTGTGTTTCTAAACGTTTTCTACGTGGTGAGGATGAAGAGGGGTCATTGAGGCCAGGCTGGCAGAGGGGGGGCCATGGGGACCCCCCCGGGTGCCAGGCTGGGCAGGAAGCTGCTGCCTGCACCTGCCTGCACGTCCTGCCTGCTCCTTAGAGGCATTAATATATTAAACACACAAAATCCCCCCTGCCTCCGCCTCCTGCCTCAGTTTCCCCCTCACCAGGGGCCATGGGTGGAGTTTCTTCTAGAAACCGTTTATTGGGGTGGTGGCACTCGGGGGCGGCGGCGGTGGTGGTGTTCCAGTGACATCAGAGCAGGTCCCAGCGCTGGGGGCTGCACCCCCAGCCTGCCCTGGTGCAGCGGGACCCTGCAGGGCAGCAGTGGCGGCCGTCAGAGCAGCAGGAGCCCTGCAGAGACAGACGGAGTGAGGAGGGGTGATGCCAGCCCCACCCCCGCCCCCACCCCCACCCTGGTGTTCCCCCACTCACCTGGGCGAAGGGGCAGCACCCCCAAGAGCCTCCCCGGGCCTGGCAGCACCGCTGGCCCCTGTGGCAGGAGCCGGTGGCACCGCAGGGCACGAGGCCACCTGAGTGGGTGTCAGTGGCTCGCAGTGGGACGGGGGATGCCCGGCGGGGGGCTGAGGGGCCCTGGCGCGGGGCTGCGGGGGTTGGCACTAGCGGGGTGGGTGCCAGCAGCTTCTCACAGCTCTCCGTGGCCAGGTTGCAGGTGTAGCCCCGAGGACAGCAGTGCTGGTGGTCCCCACAGCAAACGGCCTGGGGGACACACAGTACAGGGTCACTGGGGGACATGGGTATCTGGGGGACATGGGTATCTGGGGGACATGGGTGTCCAGGTACCAGGGACAAAGGTATATCAGGGACCCAGGTACCTGGGTGTCCCCAGCAGAGCCCCAGGGACTGTGTCAAACTCTGCCTCCAAGGTGCCCATGGAGGGGACCAGAGACAAATGTGGGAGTGTCCCATGTCCCTGCTCCCCCGCAGCCCTGCTTGTCCCCAAAGGGCCACCCCCACAATCACAGGGCTCTGTCCCAACTCCTTTCCATTCCATTCCCAAATCGTCATTCCCCAGGACAATACCCTACCCCCAGGACCCCAAGCCCCACGAATTCTCCCACACCTGCTCGAGGGGGCAGCACCCCCAGGTGCCCAGGCTCAGCCGGCAGCACGTGCTCCCATCAGGACAGCTCGTCGTTTCATCACAAATGACATTTCCCGATGTCACCTGTCCCCCCCGGGGCAGTGCCGGGGTCTTGCGCACCCAGGGCTGGCGGGTGCCCCCCTGCTGGAGGCAGCTGCCCCCCTCGGGGTCGCAGGTGTAGCCCTGGGGGCAGCAGTGCACGTGGTCGGGGCAGCAGACAGCCTGGGGGGCAAAGAGGGAGGGCTGAGCACAGGGGACTCCCAGCAACACAGCTGGGGACCACCAGGGGACAAGTCCCCTCCTGCCTGTTCCTGCCCCCTGTTCCATACGCCCCCTAGACCCAGCCTGGCTCCATCCCCACTTTGAGTGGGGCAGATATGGGGACCCCCTCATGATGCTTCTGCCCCTCTGTGGGACACAGGAACATCCCTGAGCATCCTGATGTCCCTGAGCACCCCAGTGGCCTTGTGTGCCTTTGTCACCTCCTGCCACTGGAGCCCCAAATTTGCCCCAGTTAGCAGAGGGGGTCTGACTGGGACTGGGGGGCAGCAAAAGGGCCCTGTGCCCCATGGGAACATCAGGGGTTTAATGCCTACCCTGTCCTTCCTGGAGGACAAGGGATATCTGCCCTCACCCTGCCCAGGGGACATCTGCCGTTGTCCTTCAAGCAGCAAAAGGGGACAGCTGGCCTTGACCCTCCTGGGGAAAAGGGAACATTGGCCTTCGTCCCCTCAGGGGACAGGAGACACCCTGTCCACGGGGCTGTTGAGGGGGACAGGTAGTTGCTGTGCCCTGCTGAACATTCTCATGTCTCCCAGAAAGATGCTCCCCTCGGGTGCCTTGAGCCATGTCCCCTCCTCCAAGGACACCCCAGGACCCCCTGGAATCTCTGCTCAGTCCAGGACCTCCACTGCCATGGGTGCAACCCTGGGTCCCCCATCCCACACAGCCATGGACCCCCATGGCCATGGGCAGAGCCCCCCACACCTGCTCCAGGGGGCAGCACCCCCAGGTGCCCAGGCTCAGCCGGCAGCACGTGCTCCCATCAGGACAGCTCGTCGTTTCATCACAAATGACATTTCCCGATGTCACCTGTCCCCCCCGGGACAGCGCCGGGGTCTTGCGCACCCAGGGCTGGCGGGTGCCCCCCTGCTGGAGGCAGCTGCCCCCCTCGGGGTCGCAGGTGTAGCCCTGGGGGCAGCAGTGCACGTGGTCGGGGCAGCAGACAGCCTGGGGGCAAAGAGGGGGGGCTGAGCACAGGGGACAGTCCCAGGTCACAGGATGGGGGACAAATGTGTCTGCTCCTGCCCATTCCTGCCAACCCCATTCCCTAACCGGCCCCAGCAGTGAGGAAGGGGGAATATGGGGATGCCCTCATCACTCTTGACCTCCCCCCTCAGTGGGTTTTGGGAAGGTCCCTGAGCATCCCAGTGGCTTCATGTCCCTTCACTACCTCCTGCCACTGGAGCCCCAGACTGGTTCCAATTAGTACAAGGGGTCTGACTGGGGGATGTCAGAGTGACTGTCACCCCCATCCCCGCGGAACATCAAGGAATGGGAGTCCTCCTGGGGTACAGGGGACATCTCCCAGTCTTGGAGGGGCACAGGGGACCCCAGTCCTTTTCCCTCCCAAGGTGGACATGGAACATCAAACCTTGTTCAGGGCAAGTACAAGGAACCCCCCACCCTTGTCCTTCTCAGTGGAACAAGACACAGCTGTCCTCATCCCACCCAGGAGGACAGGAGCCATCTGCTTGTCCTGGGGGGCACAGGGGACCCCCATACCTGCTCAAGGGGGCAGCACCCCCAGGCCCCTGAGCTGAGCCGGCAGCATGTGTTCCCATCGGGACAGCTCGTCACCTCGTCACACTTGACATCATGAGCTGGGGATAGGGGATAGTCAGGGCTTGTGTTCCCTCCCCGGGGCAGAACAGGGGGGTGGTTGCTCCCTGGGGGGGTCTTACCTCGGGGCAGTGCTGCCAGGGGTGCAGAGCCCCCCAGGGAGGTGCAGGTGGAGTGGACCAGGTCACAGGTGGTGCCCTGGGGACAGCAGTGCTGCCCGTCACCGCAGCACACAGCCTGGTGGGAGACACAGGACGACAAGGACCCTTGGGGATGGGGACAGGGGGTGCACAGCACAGGGGGCGCACAGCACAGGGGGCATGGTACGGAGGTGCCCCGGGGACAGCAGTGCTGCCCATCACTGCAGCACACGGCTTGAGGGGAGAGATATGGGGTGACAGGGACCCAGGGGACAAGCACAGCAAGAGGGGCCTGGCATAAGGTGCCTGGGGTACCGTGCAGGGCGCCTGGTATGGGAGACATGAACACAGGGTGGGCACAGAGGGTCCAGGGCCCAGTGTCCACCACAGGATGCCCAGCAAGGCGTGTCTGGTGTGGGATGATTTGGACAGGGTGCCCAAACTAGGGTGCGTGGCATCACTATGGGGTGCTTGGAATTGGGATGTCCAGAATGGGGTGCCTGCATGGACAGGTACAGGTGAATGGTGTGTGCTGGGGGTGTGGGGTGCCTGGTGTGGACTGCCCAGTGAAGGGGTGCCTGGCAAGGGGTGCTTGGTTTGGTGTGCCTGGTGGAAGATGACCAGAATTTGGGTGTCTGGCATGGGGTGCTGGGCACAGGAGGTTTGGCAAAGCTGCCCATCCCACAGTGCCTGTCCCGGGGTGCCCATGGCTGTGCCAGCACTCACGTTCTGCAGGGGACAACAGCCGTACTGCGTTGGGGACAGCTGGCAGCAGGTCGCTCCATCGGGACACGCTGAGCGGCCATCGGGACACAGCACCTGGTGCACCGTGACTGAGGGGACACACAGTGTCACTGTGTCCCCTCCAAGGGCACAATGAGGGCACCCTGAGGGGACAGCCCTTACCTGGGGCAGGGGGCTGGCGCTTCCAGGCAGGGAAGGCTGTGCTCATGGGGACGTCAGTGTCACCAGTGGGAGACACGCAGCGCCCGTGGGTTAGGTCGCAGATGGTCGCATGGGGACAGCAGTGCACCTTGTCAGCACAGCATGAGGCCTGTGGGTGCCAGCCGTGCTCGTCACAGCAGTGGTCATACCAGGCCCCACCCTCAGTGTCCCCGTGTCCCCACACTCCATACCTGGGGCATGGGGCAGCACCCCCAGGCACCGCTGCTTGTCACACAGCATGTGGCATCATCAGGACACTCAGACTGGCCATCAGGACAGGGGACAGCACGGGGGGCTGCGGAGACAGGTGAGACATCCCCGTGTCCATCCTGTCCCCTCGAGGCCCACCCCTGCCCCCCACCAGTGTCCCCTCGTACCCAGGTCTGTGACACAGGATTCCCCATCAGCACTGCAGTGGGATCCTCGGGGACAGCAGCGGTGGCCCCCAGCACAGGGGACACTCTGGAGAGAAAGAAGGGGGTGGAAGGCCAGTGGGTCAGGGAGTGCCCCCCAAATGGCAGGGAGAGGGGGGAAACTGAGGCACAGGGGAGGGGGCTCACCTCTGGCAGCTGGCAGTTGGCAGGACAGGATGAGCTGTCCTGGCACCCCATTGCACTGCGGGCAGGACCAGCCTGGGGTGGTACAGGGGGGGTTATCATCTCCTGCTGAGATCCCCCCCCGACCCCCCCCAAACCCTGCACACTCACCGGGGTGATGGGGCAGGGTCCCCCATGGGGACACGGCAGCTGGGCCCCCACGCCGGCCAGGGCCACCCATAGCAGCAGGAGGGTCCTCATGGCTCTGGGTGCACCTGCAGGACACCCCCCCGAACCAACCAGCCTCAGTTTCCCTTCTCACTAAGTGGGTGGGGAGCCCTGCCCCCCAAATCTCACTTCTTCTTTAAGCCATGTGTTGCAAAAGTCCCAGCCCCCCACTTTACCCGGGCCACCACTTTACCCAGTTCCCTCACCCCGGGGTGCTGGGGGTCACCTCAGGGTGCTGGGGGTCCCCCACAGAAAGTGGGGGGAGCACTGCGGCGTGTGGCACCCCAACCGCACCCCGATAACATCTCCCTGCGGCGCCGGACGGGGCCCCCCCGCCGCTCCCCCTCCCATCCCACTTCCACAATCACTTTCACTTCCCTTTCCCCGCTGCTGACTCCTCCCGCCTGGCCCAAGGCTGTCACGGGGGGTTGTGTCCCACGGGGGGGCTCTGCTCCCCTCGCTGCCGGGACGGCTCGGGGGGACCCTGATGTCACTGCAACCCCCCACCCCTGCGACCCCCCAGGGCAGGGCTCGGCTCTACCCCCCGACATCCCCCAGCACCAGACCCAGCGTTCCCAGCGTTCCCAGCAGAGACTGGGATGCCTCCCAGTAGGGACGCCCAGGACCTCCCAGTGTTCCCCCATGACTCCCAACACCTCCCGGGGAATCCCAGTGCTCCCCATGACTCTCAGTATCTCCCAGTGGACCCTGTGACTCCCAGTTCCTCCCAGTACCTCCCAATGCTCCCAGCACTTCCCAGTCGTCCGTATGACTCCCTCGTCCGTATGACTCCAGTACCTCCCAGTGGCCCCCGTGACTCCCAGTGCTCCCAGTGCTCCCAGCACCTCCCAGTGGCTCCCAGTACCTCCCAGCTACGCCCGTGTCTCCCAGTACTCTCAGTCCGCCCGAGTCACCCCGTGACCCCCGGTACCTCCCAGTACCCACCAGCGCTCCCAGTTCCCTCTCCCGGTCCCCGCCGCAAGCCCCCCCGTCCCGCTGACCGCATGCCCCGCCCCCCGTCGCCCATTGGCCGCCCGCCGGAGTTGCCGCGCCCCCATTGGCCAGCCCGGGTGAGGGGGCGGGCACAGCGCCCGCCTCACGCCGTCACGTGACGGGAGACCACGTGACCACACCCCCTCCCTCCCCCCGGGGCTCCGGGCGGTGCGGGCGGGGGGGCTCGGCCGGACCCCCGGGCCCGGGTTGGCCGGGGCGCGGACCGGGCACACGGACCCTCCAGACCCCCTGCCCGGGGCACACGGACCGCCCTGCCCGCGGCAGGGACTCCTCTGCCTGCAGCCTTGACCTCCCCTGTGCGGCTCCGGACCCCGTCCTAGGGCACGGCCCCCCTCACCTAGGGCACAAACCCTGCTGCCCGGGTCACAGACCCCCCAACCCGGGGCACAGGGTTTCGCCCCTCGGTGCTACTGAGCCCTCCAGACCTCGCTCCCAGGGCAGGGCATCACCCGCAGACAGCTCCAGCCCACAAATCCTCCCCAAGCCCCTCAAGCTTCCATCAGCCCTCACAGCCTCCTCCCCCATCTCCTCGACCCTCCCAAAACTCCGGTCTTTGTTCCCCCAATTCCCCATCCTCCGTCCCAATGCCCACAAGTGCCCCTAAATCCTCTCCAAATCCCCTCCAACTCTCTATGCCCCAAAGACCACTTCAACCTCTCCAACTCTTCCCAAAACTTTCAATCTCCATCTCCAAACCTTTCCCACCGCCACAAGCTCCCCTAAATCCCCTCCAATGCCAACGTCCCTCCACCTCCCCAAACCCCTCTTCCAACCGACACCAAATATTCCCTAAACTCCCAACTTCCCCTCCTACACTAAATCCCTCATTCTCCCTCAACTCCCCCAAATCACTCCCAGCCTCCCCAGTCCCAGTAAATTCACTCCAAAACCTCTTCCAACCATTCCAACATTCCCTAAACCTCCCTCCAAACCCTCCCTAAATTCCAAACCTCCCCTTTCATTACCCCAAATCCTCTACAAACCCCCCAAACCACCTCTGACCTTCCAAATTCCTTTAAGTCCATGCCAACCTCCCCCCACACTCCCTCCCCAGCACCCCCAGCCTCTCCCTAGACCCCCAACTCTTTCAAATTCCCCTCCACCGCCCTGAAATCCTCTCAAACCCCCTCCCAAGCCCCCAAAACCGTTCCTAGACCCGCAACCCCAACAAACCTGCCTCCAAAGCCCCAAACCACCTCCAGCCTTTTCAACCCCTCCAAACCCCCTCCACACTTCCTTCCAAGCCCCCAAACCCTCCCTAGACCCTCACCCCTCCAAATCCCCCTCCACCCCCCAAAATCCTCTCTAAACCCCCCAAACCACCTCCAACCTTCCAAACCCTATAAAATCCTTTAAACTCCCCTTCCAACCTTTCTCCACACTCCCTCCCAAGCCCCCCAATCCATCCCTAGACCCCCAACCTCCCCTTCAACAAACCCGTTCTGCCCTCAGACCCATCCCCATCTCCTCTCCACGCAGACATCACATCACCAGCCCATCCCAGAGCTGCCCGTGCCAGGGCTGGGGGCACATGGGGCCTTTATTGGGGTCAGATGGCCGACTGCTCCTGGCGGGGGGGCTCGCTGGGGGCCGGGGGCCGCTCGGGCTCGGTGGCCATGGCAGCCTGGCGCAGCACAGCCATGTGCTCCTCGGCGGCTGCCAGGGATCGCTCGACCCAGTGGCGAGCGGCCGGCTGGCGACAGGCGCTGCGGGTCACCAGCACCAGGTGACTGACCGACAGCAGCAGCGCCGCGGCCCTGCGGGGACACGGGGCTGTCACCACCCTGTCACTGCCCCGTCACCTCCCTGCCCCGTGGTGGCTTCCTCAGCAGCAGCGTGGCCCCAGTCTGCCTGTCTGTGGTGACCACGGACAGGACCCAGGGAATGTGTCTCAGGGAGTTTGGGATGGAGCTCAGGGAAAGGTTCTTCCCCCAGAGGGTGCTGGGCACTGCCCAGGCTCCCCAGGGAATGGTCTCAGCCCCGAGGCTGCCAGAGCTCCAGGAGTGTTTGGACAGCGCTGACAGGGATTGCTGGGGGGTCTGTGCAGGGCAGGAATTGGACTGGATGATCCTTGGGGTCCCATCCCAACCTGGGATATTCTGGGATTTGGTCACACCAAGGGGCCTCCCCCTCCTGCTGGGTCACCTGGGGGTGTCCCCAGAGGTGTGGTATGGGATGGGGGGGTCCCCACCCGCAGGTATCCCCCCAACCCGTAATGTGCCTGTCCTTCCCGCCACTGTCACCTCGCATCCAGCAGTTTGGGGTCCAGCGGGGGGTACATGGATCTCACCACGTCGTCCACCCTGTGGTGGGGACACCATTAACTCCAGGGGACACTGTGGTGACACCTCCAGCATACCCATCCCAGGCCTCAAGAGCCCTCTTGGAGCCCTGGGATCCCCTAGAGCCCCAGGGACTCCCTGAGCCCCAGGACACCTCCCAGAATCCCCAGACACCCCTTAAGTCCCCAGGTTTCCCTCCAGAGCCCCCAGGGACAACCCCCAGTGCCTCGAGATCCCCTCCCCCTGCCTCCCAAGAGCCCTGGGACATCCTCAGAACTCCCACGACCCCTCCAGACGTACCCTGTCTCAAATCTCTGGGCACCCTCCAGAGCCCTGGAATTCCCCTCATCCCCAGTCCCTGGGGACACTCCAGAGCCACAGGGCCCCGAGAGCCCAAGGACCTTCCAGACATCCCCTGTCACCTGGGGCTGATGCGCTTGGCCACCACGATGATGTCACCCAGGCTGGCCGGGGATTTCACGCGTGCGCCCGAGCCCATGGTCATGGCCACCAACTTCTCCGTCAGTGTGTGACAGATCTGGGGGACAGTGCTGGGCACTCAGTGCCACCATCACCACTAGTGCCACCATCACCACCAGTGCCACCATCAATACCAGTGCCACAAGTGCCACCTACCATCAGCACCAGTGCCACCAGTAACAACGTCACCGTTGCCATTACGACAAGTGCTGTCCACCATTGACACCAATGTCACTAGTGCCATGGTGCCACCATTGCCACCGGCTCTACCAGTAGCACCAGTGCTGCCATTACCACCAGTGTCACCACTGCCACCCGTGCCATGCCCTGTCTCACCTTCAGGATGGCGATGCAGTGGGACACCAGACCCCTGTGGAGAGGGAGGAGAGTGTGAATCCACCTGTGTCCCCCATGCTCTGTCCTTGTCCCCTGTGTGTCCCCCCTCTCCTGCCAGCCCACACCCCACACCCCCATACCTGTGGGGATATTCCCACCCCAAGACCATCTTGAGGACCATCCCCATGGCTTGGTGACCTCCAAATCTGTCCCCTGCATCTCATGATGGGGTCCTGACACTGCACAGGGATCCCCAGCAGTGGGGGGACACAAGGGACACTCACGAGGCATCTTCAACCCAGTCCTCGTTCTCCAGGATGGCCTCGATGTGGGGGTTGGTGATGACCACGTCATCCAGCTCCAGCTCTGAGGGCTCTGATGGCGTCTCCGTGGTCCCCATCAGGTCCACAATGGGTCTGCCAGAGACATGGGGGACATCCCACCAAGGGCCAAGACCCTGGGCTGCCCCACAGCCCCAATGGCCCTGATGCTGGTGGACATGTCCCCATCTTTGTCCCCCTGGTGAAATGGATGTGTCCCAAATTTCTTCCCTCTGATGATGCTGCACATGTCTGCTGCATCACAGTGGACGTGTCCTCATCTTTGTTCCCTGGATGATGTTGGACATGTTCCCAGCTTTGTCCCTTTGATGAGGGCAGATGGGTCCCCATCTCTGTCCCCTTGATGATGGTGGGTGTGTCCCCATCTTTGCCCCCCTGATGACCATTGTCTCCTTGATGGTGCTGGACATGTCCCCAGCACTGTCCCCAGCCATGTGGGTTGGGGTGCCTCCCTGGTGGGGACAGGGACGCTGCCACCCCTGCAGGGTCACTCACTTGGTGTCGTAGTGGTGGCGCAGGTCCTTGGGGTGACAGTAGCGCTGCCTGCACACCACGACCAGTGCCACGAAGGATGCCAGGAAGATGGTGGCCAGCACCCCGATGGCCACGATGACAACAGTCTCCATGGCTGGTCCCTGCTGGAGGGCTCAGGTGTCTGGTGCCATCACTGTACACTGGAGAGGCAGTGACAGGGGGACCAGGGGTTGGAACCCCACGTATGTTTTCTTCTCCATCCCCGCACCCCAAAACATCCAGCCAGGACCTCGTCTCACCCCCAGATAGATCCCTGTTCCCAGGATCTTTCTAGAGGCAGTGTGACCTGGGGGATGCGGTGACTCTGGCTGTGGGGTGCAGCAGGATTTGGGGAGCTGCCCTCATCCCATCACCATGGCCATGGGGACACGGAGACAGGGGCTGGGGTCAGGAGAGCAAGGCCTGGGCCATAGGGGGCTGTGGGGACCCCCAGAGTGTGTCCTTCTCAGGACTCCCACCCACAAACTTGTTCCAGGCTCCCCAGAGCCTGACCCTGATAGGGACCCCCAGAGCCTTCCCCTCTGGGGACCCCAGAGACTGATCCCTATAGGGACACCCAGAGCCCCCTCCCTACAGGGCCATGGGGCTCCCAGAGCCTGGTCCCTAAGGAGGCCTCCCCCCAGATCTGATTCCTATGGGGTCATGTGGACCTCCAAAGCCCCTTTTCCATGGGGATCCCCCAAAGCTGCTTCCAGTTGGGCCATGGGCACCCCCCGAGACACTCCTGCTGCAGTGGCAGGGCCTCTGTGTCCCTGTCCCCATGGACAGCAGCCATACCAGGCCCAGGGGACCCCATGTCCCCACACAGACGGACTGGGAGTCCCTGCTGGGTTCCCACTCTGCGGGGGGACCCTGCTGTGCCCATCCCGCGGGCTGGGGGCTCCATCCTTGCCCTCCCTACCTGCTCCAGCCGGGAGGCACCGCCAGGCGGGACACGGGCACACACGGGGACGGTGCCACTTCCGTGCTGGGTGTGCAAACACCGCCAGCACCAACCTTTGCCCCCTGACTCACGCCTGGGCCCCCCACAAAGGGGGGGTGCAGGATGGGCCCCCCAAAATCCTCCAGCCCCACTGCTAGCCCACTCCCCCCACCCTTTTTTTCTTTCTCCCCTAAATCCCATTGAATTTTAAGCCAGGTTTAGAGATTTGGCTTAAATTTCCAGACCGGTTGTACTTTTCCCTGCAACCCCACAAGGTTGGGGACAGTGAGGGGGGGACAGGGTGGCCCTCCCCACCCCCCCTCTGCCACTTTCTCACTGCGATTAAAGCCTTAAGAGGGATTTTGGCTGCCAAAGCTGCTTTTGGCTGTAACCCCCTGGTGCCTGGTCTGGGGAGGGGCACAGATCCGGGAGTGTCCCCAGGCACCCCAAAGTGATGCCAGCATGCCCCCAGCCCCAGGGGTGTCCCTGTCCCGGCTGGGATGTGGTCAGACCCTGCCTGTGTAGCACCAGGGAAGATGGGACCTGGTACCAAGGGGAAAGGGGGAGTCTAGGGGGTAGCATTGGGAGAGGGGCTCACTGCTGGGGGGTTTGGGGGGGCTCAGGGATGGGGGGACGCTGCTGGGGAGTTTGGGGGGGGCCTGGGAGTGGGGAGATGCTGCTGGGAGGGCCCTATGAGGAAGTGGGGGGGGTGGGCTGCTGATGGGGGGGGGTGTCTGGAGAGTCCCTGTGAGGGTCTGGGGGGAGGTGGGAGCTGCTGGGGGGTACTGGGGGTCCCGTGAAGCTCTTGAGCTGCTGAGTGGGTCCTGCGAGGATCTGGTGGTGGGGGCTTTGCTGTTCAGGGGGTCCAGGAAACTCTGTGAGTGTCTGGGGGGTGTGGGGGGGTCGCTGCTGGAGGGGGACCCGCGGGTATTTGTCTGGGGGGTCCTGGGAGGCGGGAGGGGGTCGCTGCCGGCAGTTCCCGGTCTCGCACAGCCCCGGTTACCGGGGGGCACGGGGCTGATGGGGTCCGGCCTGGCCCTGGGGGACCCTCCGGGGGTGCAGGGGGGGGCAGGGGTCTCTGGGGGGTCCCGGCACGGCTCTATGGGAGAGATCGCTCCCAGGGGACCCCTACAGCGCCTGGGGTCCCGTGGGGGACTGGGGGGTGGCTGGGGGAGTCCCGGGCCGGAGATCCCCTCCCAACTCACCCAGCCGGTCCCTGAGACCCTCCCGGGCCCACCCAACCCCTCCCGCAGCCCCGCACCTGGAGCGGCTCCGCGGCGGCCGCGAACAAGATGGAGCCGGGCAGGGGGCGCGGAGCGGGGCCAGGAGCGGGGTGGGATCGGGATGGGAGTGGGGATCGGCCCGGCTCTGCCCCCGGCACCGCCTCCCCTCCCTCCCCGAGGGGGCCCGAGGGCCCTCTGCGCTCTCGCAAAGTTCTAAAGTGTGTTCCATGCATCCAAAAGTGTCCCAAAATGTCCCAAAGTGCTCCCACTGCACTCCCGAAGAATCCCCTCTTGTCACAAAGTATCCAGCGCATCCCAAAGTGGCTCTGTTCTGTCCCAAAGTGCCCTTGCTGCACCCTCAAAGCATTGTCTTGTCCACCAAAGTATCCCCTTGTGCCCCCAGATTTCCCCCTTGCATTCCAAACAGTCCCTTTCCTATCCACAATTGTGTCCCTATGTGTCCCAAAGTGTCCCAGTAGAAGCCCAAATTGTCCCCATTGTGTACCAGACCACCGTCCATGCACTCCTGAAGTTTTCCTTTGTGTCCTGAAAATCCTTGTGCCCCAAAATGACCCCACAGCAACCCAAAGTGCCTCTGTCATGTCCCAAAGAATCCCCACTGCAGCCCAGCTTGGCCCCATTACATCCCCACACATCCCCACCACACCCCAAAGTGCCCTTGCTGAGTCCCCAAGTATCCCCTCTGTACCCCAGCCATCCCTGTGTTCCAAACTGCTGCCATGTGCTGTCCTTACCATGTTTCAAAGGAAGGGACATGTGTCCCATGTCCCCACACCTCCTCCTCGTGTCCCTGACATGCCCTTTATTGTCCCCATTATGTCCCAAAGCACTTCAGTCATGTCCCTTGCCATCCTTTTTGCATCCTATCCAGTCCTGGTTGTGTCCCATGACTGTGTGGCTCACATCACATCTCACGGTCTGTGGTGACACAGTGTTCGGTGACGCCAGCCAAAAAAGGGTGTCTCAGGTCCCTGCTGTGTCCTGCAGTCTCTGGTCCCCTCATCCTCATCGGGTACAAAGGCCATGTAGCGTCCCCAAGGGTCACCAGGAGCCAAGGAGCACAGAGCTGTGCCACCCGTGTCCCCAGGATGTCCCCATGTCCTGCCAGCAACACCTCACCCTTGTGTCTGAATGGGCTCTTTATTTGGGAATGGGGTGGGGGGCTCCAGCCATGGCCCAGCCCAGCCTCTCCCTGCCCGCCGGCCGGTGCCACTGTCCAGCAGGCACTGCCCACCTGGACACTCCCTGCTCCCACCCTGGGAATGACAGCCTGGCGAGCTGGGCACTGCAGGGCTCCATTGACCACGGGGACCCCGCCGAGCCCACACACCCCTGGGGCTCAACACCCCAGATCCGACCCTGGTGGGAACGGGTGGCCAAGCAGGACCCACCAGGGTGCCCCTCCCTTGAGCCGGGTCACCGCGCTGCCCTTCATGGAGCCACCACCAAGGTGACACATGGCCAAGTCCTTCCTGGAGTTGCTGCTCCATCAAGTCCCCACTACCGGGCTTGTCCCCACATGTGTCCCCAGGGTTTATCCCTCGGGGAAGATGTATCCATAGTGGTTGAGGATGTGCTCCACCACCTGGTTCTGGAAGACCATGTGCATGGCCATGTTGCTCTCCTCGCTGGCCGGCCGCAGCAGTGTGGGGCCAAAGACGATGGCGACACTCTGCACCGACATGCGGTTCTCCTCCTTGTGCTCCACCACCCTGCAAGGATAGGGGACATGTCACTGGCATGCCCCTGACCCCGGGGACTGTCCCCAGAGTTGTGTTCTACCTTCCTGCACCGGGCTGGGTTTGAGGAACAAGGGGGTATCACCTGCAGAGGTGGCGGAAAAGGACCTTCATGGTGTCATGGTGGCAGGGTGGCAGGGACAGCACCAGGTCCCGGATGCAGCGGCCCCGCAGGGACAGGTCTTGGATCTCTGCCAGGGAGGAGGGCATGATGGAGTGCTGGCTCCAGCAGTCACAACATCTCTGTCTCCACCTCCATTCCCATCCTCATCCCATCTCCATCACCACCCCCTGTTCCAGTTCCTGTCTCCATTCCCATCCCTTTTCTAACTCATTCTTGTCCCCAATCCTATTCTTATACCCTTCCCCATCCCATCGCATCCCATCGCATCCCATCCCATGCCATCCCATCCCATCCCATCCCATCGCATCCCATTGCATCCCATCCCATCCCCATCCCATGCCATCCCATGCCATGCCATGCCATCCCATGCCATGCCATGCCATCCCATGCCATCCCATGCCATCCCATGCCATCCCATGCCATCCCATCCCATCCCATCCCATCCCATCCCATCCCATCCCATCCCATCCCATCCCATCCCATCCCATCCCATCCCATCCCCTATCCATGTCCCTGTCCCTCACTGATGGCAGCGATGAACTTGTCAAAGTGGCTGAAGGGGACGAGTGGCTCTGGCAGTTCCCTCAGGAAGAGCTTCAGTGCCCCAGTGACAACGTGGATGTCCTCCCAGCGTCCGTCATCCAGGTCCAGCTGCTCGTCTGGGGGTGAGGCAGCATCTCAGGTGTGTCCAGAGCCCCAGGGATGGGTGGGGATCATTGGCTGCCCCGTCCCCAACCCCTGCCTTGTTCCTCTGTCCCTGAAGGGGGAGTTATACCCCATTGTCCCTCACTGTCATCGTGGGTCACCATACCGTGCTCCACCTTGTAGCGCAGTTTCTGGATGGTGGCCAGGTTGCCACTGACTCGGTACAGCCCATCGATGTCCAGACCTGGGCAGATGGAGAAGGGGGATATCTCCCAGTTAAACAATCCACCCTGGGATGGGACATTAGGCACTCTTGAGGGAACTCTGGGTCCCCACATGTCCTTGCTGTCCCCAGAGGATACCACAGCCAGGTGGCACATGGTGACAGCAACCAGTACAGCTGTGTCGATGCCCACAGCAGCCAGCACCAGGTTTCCAAGGAAAACGCGAACATCCCATGTAGGCTGTCCCCGGAGCTGTCCCCATCTACCCATCCCAGTGCCCCAGGCTGTCCCTGTCCCCAGGGTGGTACCTCTCCTCTCCACAGTCCGGATACACTGCAGGACGAAGTGTGGCACCGTCCCCCGCTCCCGCTCGCACAGTGCCAGCAGTGAGCAGCCAAAAACCTGGTCTAGGAACACAGCGGGGACATGAGCATGACCAGGGGACACCAGGAGGGTGGTTAGTGGGGGACAGGGTTGGGGACAAAGGGTCTTGTTCCCATATGAGTGTTCCATCAGGGTGGCTGGAGGTGATGGACATACCCAAGCCCATTACCAAGATTTTGGGTCAAGGTTGGGCTTGGTCACTCAGCCCAGCATCCCAGCTCCATCACTGGCTGTCCCAGCTCCATTCCCGGCTGTCCCCACCCACCCTCCAGCCTGGAGACATCCCAAGGGATTCAGGCCCGTTCCAGCACCCATCCTTGATAGGTCCTATCCCGACACCCCATCTCAGCACCCACCCGGGATTTACCCTCATCCCAGCATGTATCTTTGATCCAGCCCCATGTCAGCATCCCCTCGATCCAGCCCCATCCCAGCATCCCATGATCCAGCCCCTCTCACACGCACCCTTGATGTAGCCCTTCTCCCGCAGTGATTGCAGCGTCGGCCGCCTCTGCAGGAACTTGCGGAGTTTGTTCCGGACTCTGCTGGTGTCACTCTCGGCACTGCCTGTCACCTGCCCGGCCGCTGCCGGGGACATGGCACCCGTCAGCACCATCCCGAGGGTCCGGCCGGAGCGCTCCCGGCTCGTCCGACCCCCGGGGACCCGCAGGGTGGGTGGTTTTGCTCACCTGCCCTCCTCTCCTCGCCGCCCCCCAGCTTCTCCCGGGAGCCGAACTCTGCCCGAATTTCGGCTTCCTCCTCTCCGGGGATGTAGGAGCCCTAAGGAAGGGGAACCGTGAGAGGCCGGGGCCGGGCCCCAGGGTGGCCGAGGGGCGGGGCGGGGGGCCCTGCTCACCCTCCGGCCGATGCTGTCGGCGATGGCCCTGTGCCAGGCGGTGATGATCTGTTCCGAGTCGTGCTGGATGAGGAATTCCGAGCCCTCCCGCGTCCTCAGCTGCCGGAGCAACAGGCAAAGGTCAGGGAAAGGGCACGGGGCTGCCGCAAGCACCCGGATTTGGGAACCAGGATGTGGCTGAGCCCGACGCCAACTCGGATGACACCAAACGGTGCCGTTTGCCGGGGAGCTGGAGAGGCTGGAGCGGCTCCCCGCTGTGCAAAGCCCCTCTGGGAGCCGGGATGTCCCTTGGTGACTTCTCCGTGCCCATCAGAACGGGGCAGTGACCGGCAGTGCAGTGTCCCCGTACTCCCACCCTGGCATGTCCCCACTTCCATTCCCTGCACCACTGCTGGGATGAACTGGGCAGGTGTGGCATTGTCCTGAGGGCCACGTGTGGACCCTGAGGTGTGACCAGTGTCCCTCCTGCTGTCACCTGCTCACCTCCAGGACATTCTTCTTGCTGGACTTGTCCTTGCTGGCCCAAGTGAGGGTGGCCCCACGCAGTTCCACTGTGTGCTCGGGGGTGGTCAGGGTGCCAGGGTGCCTCTGTGGGTACAAGGAGATGAGGGTGGCACCTGCCTAGAGGTGACAGGGACACCAGTATCCTGCTGGGGAGTGTGGGCCACTCTCTTCTAGGAAGGCAAGGTTACCAGATGTCCTCTGTGGGACCCCTCTGTCCCCTCCTATGGTCTCTGCAGGACTAGGACGTGGGACTGTCGTGGTGGGGTGAGGGTCATGGCCACCAACTTGAGGGCAGCCAGGACCTAGGGCTGCCATCATCTCAAAGGACATTCCCAGCCCTCCCCAGGGATCCAGGGGGTTGCAGCTTTGGGTTCCCTCTCAGTGACACTGCAGGAAGGGAGAGGGCAGCTGCCTCCAAGGAGGGATATAGTGCAGGGGGAGAGCATCAGACCCATCACTTCTCCCCATGCCCTGGGTTTTGCAGTGCTTTGGCCACAGTCCCCCTGCCCCAAGAGTCTCTGCATCCCCAGACAGAGCCCTGAACCCCCTAGGTGAGGCCAGCACTGTCTCCCCCAGCTGTGGATCCCCTGTCTTCCCCCCACCACCATCGCTGTCACCACAGCGTGTTGCAAGACCCACGGCAACTTCTGCATCCGGTGGCAGCTGCTGGGCACTGTTGGGGGTGGAACTGGACCAGGGGGGACTGGGGCCGGTTCTGCTTCCTCCTGCTGGCTCCCACCTGCTCTGGGTGCTCCCACACTGTCATCCCCACAGGGAGGGTGTGTGTGCTGGGGGCGTGAGTGGATGTGTCTTAGTGCTGAGGTCCCTGTGCAGGGCACCTGCCGTGGCCTGTGGGTCCTAGTTCTATCCTTCAAGTGCTGATTACCCTCCAACAGCACTGGGTTCCTGTTTTGTGGGTGCTGGCCCTTTTCCCCTGGATGTTTGCCTCATCCTACGGATGCTGGTCCCATCTTGCAGCTTCGACCCCATCCTGTGGATCCTTGCCCTGGGCTATGGATGCTGGTCCTATCATGCAGATGCTGGCCCCTTCTGTGGGTGCTGGCCACAATCCTCCTCCCCTAAGAGCCTCTACACCCCCTAGACAGAGCCCTGAACCCCCACCCCAGAGGTGAAGTCAGTGCCATGTTCCCTGTGGGTGCTGCCCCTACCCTACACATGCTGGCTGCATCCTGTGAGTCTTGTCCAGTCCCATGGGTTCTGACCCTGTCCCATGGGAGCTGGTCCTTTCCCATGGATGCTGGTCCCATCCCATGGGAGTTGCCCTGCCCAAGGCCATTTGGGCTCTTACCAAGGCACTGGCAGCTGAGTGCTTGGAGTCCTTGAAGAAAGTGAGGATTCCTCCTTCCAGCACTGTCCAGGAAGAGCTCCAGTTCTTCCTGGGGAGAAGAACTGGGGTCACGCAGTGGGACAGCACAGCCCCTTCCCACTGCTGGACTCCTGTCTCCAGGATGTTCTTACCGGAGCCGCTTCCCTCTGTCCACTGTCTTGGTCCGGTTAAGCACCCCGGCTTTTTCAAGGCTTTTAAACTGGAAAGTAAAGGTCGGGGTGTCAAAATTGCTCCTTGCTTTCCCTGGTGCTGGGGTGAGGGCAGGCTGGGAGCCCCCCTTCTCCTCCTTGCTGCCCGGTGCTGGTGACACGGTGCCGTGCCAGGTGAAGAGCCCGCTGTCGTGGCTGGAGCCGCTGCTGGTCCGCTCATGGCGGCCACCCGATGGCACCTGGGCAGGGAAGGGTCAGGTGATGCCTGAGGTGCCTCTGCCAGGAGGGGGCTGTGCTGTGCACCCACAGCACCCCAGAGCCCCTGCACCCCCTGCTCTGTGGGCTTGTGAGGATGTTTATCCCTGGCAGTCACCCCTGCTGGCATCTTTGTCCCTGATCCTGTCCCCACCCCCATTGCTGTCCTTGTCCTTGTCCATAACCCATTCCTGTCCCTATCCCAGTTCTATCCCTTTGTCCATCCCTTTTCCATTCCCTGTCCCTTTCCCTGTTCCCATCCTCATCCTCAACCCTGTCCCAATCCCTGTTCCCATCCCTATCCCGTACCGTGTCAGGGGCAAAGTGGTCAGGGTAGAACGTGATTCCCTCAGGGTGGCTGTGTCCGTACCAGCCCGGGGGTGACCCCAGCTCCTCGGGGTGCCTTGGGGACAGGCAGAGAGAGGCCCCCTGATCGTATGAGCCCACAGGTGAATAGTCCTCCTCGGGATAACACTCCAGCTCATCTGGAGACAGGTCGGGATAATCCGTTTCTGGAGTCGGTGGCTGGAGAGAAGAGACAGTTCAAGATCTTGTGCCTAACCAAGAGATCTGCATCCCTGTGTTGCTCGCCCAGGTGGGGGCTGCCCCATCTCCATCATCTCCATTCCCATCTCCATCTCAATCCCTGTCTCATCTCCATTCCCATTCCTGTTTCCATCTCCATCTCAGTCCCCGTATCCATTCTCCATCTTCATCTGCATCTTTTTCATTCCCATCCCTGTCTCTTATCTCCAACTTCATCCCTGTCTCCATCTCCATTCCCCTCCCTTTCTACATCCCTATATCTGTTCCCATCCCCATCTTCTTCTGTCTTCATCTTCATTCCCCATCTCCATCTTCGTTTCCATATTCATCTCCTTTGCATCTCCCATCCTTTCTCAATCTTCAACTCTGCCTCCATTTTCATCCCCTCCCTGTTCCTATCTGCATTCTCATCCTTTCCTACACTCCTGTATCCACACCCATGTGCATCTTCATCCATCATTCCCATCTGCTTCCATCTGTTCCCATCTCAATCTCCACCTCTATTGCATCTCCCACACCTTTCTCAATCCCAGTCTCTATCTCTGTCTCCATTTTCATCCCATCCCTTTTTCATCTCCATTCCCATCCCTGTCTCCATTCCCATCCCTGTCTCTGCCCCCATCCCAAGCCCATCCTCGCGCCTCGCCAGGTGCTCACCCTCTGCTCCATGAGACCGTACCACGTCCCCCCAGGGTGACTCTCCCGGGGGCTGCCTGTGTCTCCCGCAGTGGGGGGGTCCCACGACGTCTCACCTGTCACTGAATTATAGAAAAAAGTCTGTCCGCTTCCTTCATCCACGTGCTGCTCCCACTCGGGACGCTCCGGGCTGTGTGCGAGTGAGGAGGTGGGAGAGGCGGCGGGACTCACTCCATCGGCCACCTGCCCGAAGGGACAATCCCACGTGGTCTCGCCCGTCACTGGGTTATAATAAAACAAATGTCCACTGTCTGTGTCTGTGTGTGTTTCCCAGTCCGACACGGAGCCGCCAGGCTCCTCTGGGGCTGAGCTGGCAGCGGTGGCCTCTTCCCGCAGCTCCTGGATATTGAGGTAGATGGGATCAGGTGTCTTGTCTGACTCCTTGTGTACCTGGGGGAACACGGATGTGTCACTACTGCAGCTGGGATATCATTCCTGGGACGTCCCCAGTGTGGTGTCCAGGAGGCCGATGGGTGAGCTGCAGAGGAGCCGGCTCCTGCCCTGGCAGCTGGATCACCCCCTGCCCAGGCCCCCAAAAGTGTGGGGCAGGAGGTGCCAGTGATGGGGTGTAGGAGGCCAGGAGGTACAGAGGGGTGCCCACAGCACCCAGAGTGGGGCAGGGAGCACCCATTGGCACAGGGATGAGCACATGGAGGGACACTGAGGTCCCCAGTGCCAGTACCTGTGTCACTGCTGCCTGTCTCACCTGCTGATGGCAGCACCCTCACAACCAGCACTACATCACTGGCACCTGCATGACCCACTGCATGCAGCACCTGCAGCAGCACCTGCACCACTGGTACCCGTGTCACTGCATCGGCAGTACCTGCACCATCAGCACCCACATCATCAGCGCCTCCATCACTGGTACCCATGTCACCCACAACATCAACACCTGTGTGCCTGGTACCCACTCATGCAGCACCTGCATCACCGGTACCTGCATTACCTGCATCATCCACACCTGCATCACTGGTACATGCATCACCCTCCGGATACAGCGCCCGTATCACTGGCACCCAAACCATGAACACCCACAACCTCTGCACTGATATCTGCGGTCCCAACACCTCCAACCTGCTCATCCCCTTCATCCCAGCCTCCGCTCCCACCTCCCCAGCAACAGCACCCCAAAACTCACACCCATCTCACCCACGCTTGCACCCTCATCACCTGCACCCTGAGACACTTCCAGCACCCACAGCCCGGCCTCCCGCCCAGAGCCGGATGCTGAACCAGACAGTCCTATCACCACATCCCAAAATAGCATCCCCAGCACCAGCCTGGCTGACCCCCACCCATGGGGATGCTTGGGGTAGGGGGATGTGTCCCCTGAGACCAGGAAGGTGCTGCCAGCAGGGAACTCCCTCCTGTCACCCTTTGATCTCCCCAGTTTTACAGCCTGAGTCTCTCACTAATGGCTGTGGGGACAAAGGTCCCAGCTTCAGCCCTGCCTATCACCCTGAGGGAGGTGACAGTGGGTGCACTGTCCTTGGGGACACCCTGGTTCAGAGTGGGACAGAAGATCGATGACACCCCTCATCCTCTCCCCATTACCCCACAACCCCTCCACCATGGTGAGCAGGGCCAGAAACACCCCCCCCCACCCTCCTCCTGGGGACAAGGGACATGGGGGTGGCAATGGGGTATCCCTGGCATGGAGCTGCCCCAGCACCTCTCTCTCCCCTATGGGTGCATCCTGGGGGTTTCTCACCCCTGGGGGAGGCGGGCTGGGTGCCCCTCCCTGCTTTAGGAGGGGTATTGTGGCACCTGCTGGTGCCCATAAGCCCCCAGGGAAACCCAAGGGGGAGCCTGGCGAGGGGCGACGCCAAAACACCCCCATCCCTCGGGTGGGTGCACCCTTGGGTGCTGCCTACCTTCCCCAAGTGCAGCAGCTGCAATGCCCTGCTCCAGGCCGGCTGTGAACCCCCCTGTGCCCGGTCACCCATCGCGGTGACGCTGGGGCAGCACTGGGGGCACCAAGGGTGGGGACAGCCCTGGGGGACACCTTGAGGCTCCGATAACGCCGCTGGCGCCCTGAGCCAGGCCCTGCACCCACTGCACTTCCTGCTGGGGTCGGGGAGCGGAAGAGACGCCCAGGGCGGAACTGGCTTCTTTTGGGGTTGTTGTCACCCATCACAACCTGCCACTCGTCACCTGCTCTGGCAAAGCCAAGGCCAGCAGAGCGGGAATTGCTTCAGGATGATGTTGAGCAGGAATTGCACTGGGATTGCACTCCCAAATTTCGGGTGGTCCATCTGATGTCACACTGCTCCACCGGAAGCTGATCTGGGGCTGCTGCATCCCTACACCATGGGGATCATTCCATCCCACGGGTGGGGGGTGCAGATGGTGGCAGGAGCAAGGCTGCCATGGTCCTGCCGTGCCCAGTGCCAGATGGTTTTGGCACTGGCTGGAATGCTCCCGTGGTGGGACTAGGTTTGGGGACTATGCTGGGTCACTCCCAGAGGGGGGTCGGTGGCTTTGGCTATGCAGAGGGCACAGCTGGGGGCACAAGGTATAAAATGGAGTAAAAATGAGGTGAAAATGGGGTGTAAAGCACAGCCCCCCACCACCAGTACCTTATTTCCTCCAGCAACTCCCCTGGGTGGCACAATCCCTCCAGCTGCCCCTTGAAGTGGGGGACACCCAGACTTGGGGTGCTCCAAGTGCCTGGGGTTACTCCAGAGTGAGGTACTCAGGGATAAGTGAGGAGGGACAAGGTCGTAGGACCCACCCCTCTGCCACCACAGTCTCACCCCGTGGACCCCAGCCCGCGTTGGTGGCAGGTGAGCAGCCGGGGGGGAGCCCCACCCTTGGGTGCCCCCCTCGGGGAGGTGCGGCCCAGGGGGTGCTGGGCAGAGCCCTTTGCTACTTACTGGTGTGGGGTCAGCGTGGGTTTGGGGTGTCGGGGCGCTGGCCTGTGCCGGGGTTCACCCAGCACCCACCTCGGTCCATGGGTGCTGCACCCAGGTGAGGCTCCCGCCCCTGCAGGGAGGAGCTGCTGCACTTCCCTGTTAACCCCTTTCTGCCTCCTCTCATCCCGGAATGCTCTGGGAACCTCATCCCGGAATGCTCTGGGAACCTCAGGAGGACACTCCAAAGCCCCCTGGGTGACATCGAGCCCCCTGCCCCAGGAACTATGGGGTTCTGCAGAGTGGGGGGCTGGGAGAGCCCAGGAGTGCCCATGAGGGTGGGGGAATTGAGGCAGGGGGCTGAGGCTGGAGGATGTGCGGAGGATGTGGGGGTCACTCACACCCCCGAAATGGTTAATTCTGGCAAAACCCTACGGTGGGGTCACCTGCAGGTTTGTCAATGGGGTCAGCTCGGTGGGGAGACGTGGAGGGTCCCAGCAGTGGCTGCAGTGCCGGCGTGTCACCCCACTCTGTGCTGGGGGTCACAGGGTCATGGCAGGGGGAACACAGCCACTGAATCGGTCGAGGGGCCCAGGCTCAACAACCCTACCCGCTAACTCCCTCCCAGAACAGCTTTTGGGGACAACACTGGGGATGTCACCGTACCTGAGAGGCGGGGCCGGCCCCCGGCCACCTCCTGGCCACGTCCCTGTCCTTGCCGGAGGCGCAGAGGGTCTCGGAGCGGCTCTTCCCGAGCGGCCGAGCGTGTCCCGGGGGGTCCCCCCGTGCCCCCATGGCAGTGGCACCGCGTGGTGCTGGTGTCACCCGCGCCAGGTCATCCAGGGAGTGCGAAGGTCTCACAGGCTCAGCGGGGTGCGGGGTCAGCCCCGGGAGGACCCGAAAAGAGCTGAGTGATGAAGGTGAGTCCCTCCTGGGCACCGAGTCCCTCCTGGGCACCGAGTCCCTGCGGGGCACCGAGTCCCTGCGGGGCACGGGGCACTCTCCTGCCGGCTCCCCCGGCTCGGCGGCGCCGATGAACCGATACTCGTAGGCTGGCGCGGGCTGAGGGACGAGCGTGGCCGGTTCTGTCGCAGCATGTCCCGATGGAGGGGGGTCAAGCGGAGCTGGGGCGGCGATGGGCGGCAGCTCCTTGACGTACTGGGCCGGGATGTAGAAGGGTCGGGCGTCCCCGCTCCTGCGGACGTGCCACCAGTGTGGGTTGGTGCGTTTGAGCAGGACGTAGCGCTCGTTGGGTTTGATGGAGACCAAGGTGCCGTCCTTGGCGCGGTACTCGAAGCCGTACTCCACCAGCACCAGCGCCTCCTCCGCCGGCTCCGCCGCCTCCATGGCCTCCCCGCGCCTCCGCCTGTGGGACACGGGGCAAGCAAAGGGTGACGGCAGCGCCCAAGTCCTCCTGGGCTGAGAACCCCCCAGCTCAGCTCCCTCGGGGTCCCCGCTGAGCTGCAGCCCTAGCGGCTGCTCCGCAAACAGCCCGAACCTGCTGGAACAGTCCTGGGGTCACCGCCACCATCCTTGCCACGACGCCCGAGACCCCAAAGCCGCTGAGTCCCCGAAGCCCCCCCGAGCCCCCGATCCCGCAGAGCCCCCGAGCCCCGCTCTCACCTGCGGCCGGCGCTGGGGCGGGTGCGCGCCCGAGGTGCCGCTCGTGCCCGCGCCGGGCCGGTCCCGACTCGCCCGGTTTCCGCCGCCGCCTCGACGAGAGATGGGGCCGGGCTCCGCGGCGGCTTGGGGTGGGTGCCCGGCCCCCGGCTGCAGCACGGGGTGCTGGGGCGCGTTTCCTCCCCGCGGCGGGCGGGACGGGACGGTGGCGGAGGGGACCCGCTGCCGCCCGACGAGGAAACGGCTCCTCGGGAGGTTCCTGCCGCAGGAAGGGCCCAGCCCCGCGGCTCAGCCGGGATCTGCGCTGTTGCCGGATCTGGCACGGCCTCCCTGGGCAGTGGGATGGGGACCTCAT
The DNA here is from genome assembly GCF_009819885.2 of Catharus ustulatus. NCBI lineage: Eukaryota > Metazoa > Chordata > Aves > Passeriformes > Turdidae > Catharus > Catharus ustulatus. The sequence continues at coordinate 6,888,746 of NC_046243.1, forward strand.
TAGGGGGGCCCCGTGGGAGCTGCCCTGCCCTGTTTTTTGTCCCCACACACCTCAGGGAGTTCTGCTGTGTTGGTGGCCATATCCTCAGTCCTCTGAGAACACGGGTGGTGGGGAAAACAACAATGGGAGAGGCTGACACCAGTGGGGAGTAGCCGGGAAGGAAAATGGGACAGGGGAATTGGGGAAGGGACCCCCAATCACTTGCCCAAGCGAAACCCTGGAAGATGAACAAGAATGATGGGGGATGGGCAGGAAGGATGGAGGACAGAGAACTAGGGACAGGCAGCATCCCCATTTCCAACCCTCTTCCCACAGACACTGTGTCAGGTTCAAACTGTGATGAGGTGCCACTGTGGAGAAGCAAACTCAGAAATCGCTTCACCTGTTGTTAAATAGACTTTAATTATTGTTGTGCGGGGAGGGGTTAAAGGAAAATAAAATTTCTCCCGAGGATGAGCAGCAGCAAGCAGGGAGGAGCGGGCCGGCTCTCCCTGGAGGCCACGGCCCTGTCTGGGCTTTCTGAGTGGGAGATGCTTGGGTACCCACGGTCCCCCTGGGGCGTGCAGGTCCCTAAAGGCACAAGTGTCACTTTGTCCCCTCCCTGCGTGGGTCCACCACCCAGAGCAGCCCAGTTGTGCAAAACCCCCATGTAAAAAAATACCAGTTTTCAGTATCCTAAAAAACTAGAGCTTTGATCAATGTCAGTTCTTCACACCCTTGATTGGAATTCTGGCATGACACCCTGAAGAGCCACTGGGTTCCACTGGAAGGGGATATTGGCACCAGGAGGGTGACAGGAAACAGCACCTGGTTAGTGTGAAGGAGGATGGATTTTTCCAGCCTCCTTCTTTAGCCGTGGGTGGGCAGAAGGTCCCTCCGTGGGGCAGGAGCACCCCCCTATTGTCCCTATCCCCAGGGCCAGGTGCAGGACGGGCTCTCAGGCAGGGAGGGAGGCTCTGCTCTGTTTCTCCCACCATCCCCATCCCGAGGGCAGTGTCGGGGTCAGTGCCAGGCTACGGGCTGGGCTCTGTGCTGGCCTCCAGCCGCTGCTGGTACCGCTGCCGCCGCTCGCAGCGCGGGCACGACGGGGCCCGGGCATGGCAGTCCCGGTGGAAGACGGTTTTGCATTCACTGCACCTGGGAAAAGAAGGAAAAAACCAAACCCACAGTGTTGGTAATGTCAGAGCAAAGACCAAACTTCCCCACTGAAGCAAGGGGACACTTCCCTGTCCTGGTGTATTTTGAGCACTTGCTGAACAGAGCTGCAGCCCTGGCTCAGGAGCCTTGAGTGCAGGAGCAGCAGCTGCGCGGGCGGAGCATCCACCTCAGCAGCTCCTCATCCACCCCAGCAGCTCTGAGCACAGCAGCTTGGCCGGAAGGAGCGTGGTGGGCGCTGCCAATGTGTGAGAGAGACGGGAGTGAGGTTTGAGCTGGCGTTTGTGCCCTGCTCTCCCAGCACCGAGTGCAGCTTTGAGGGTGTGACAACACCTCCTGCAACAACGAACCCTGTGACACCAAACCCTGGACACTGACCCTTGTGACACTGATCCCTTGAAAGCAATCTCGTGACACCAACCCCTGTGACAGCATCGCTGTTGGGGACCCTCTGCTTGCCATGACTGGAGTGGGAAATGCCCACCCTGACAACACGATCTGCATGTGGCAAGGAGACTGTGGGGACAGTGGAGCTGCAGGGAAGGGACAGGCAGCCAGGAGGGAGCTGCCCTTGAGCAGGTGGCTTTGTGGAGGTGTTGAAGCTCCTTGATCTGCCTCAGCAGCAGCAGGAATGTGACACCCTGTGAAGGACCCTAGTTCGGGCAGGGGTTTCACTGCTCAGTCACCAGTAGAAACGTCCCTGCTGTGAGGTCAGTCTTTGGGTTGTGACAGTAAAATGTGGCTCAGCCACATGCCAGCGGGGCAGCTGGATTTACCTTCACTGTGCAAATACCTGGTGCACAATCCATGTGTGAACAGCACACAACACCTTAATTCCCCTAAGGATGCATGGGACAGAGGCAGAGAAACACCTGGCAGTGCCAGAAAAGGGACAATAGCATCACAGCTGGGGCCAAATTCTGCTTTGGAGAAGAGCTGTAAACCATAAGAGATTAGGGACATGGAAAGGCTTGTGCATGGACAGGCAGAATTTGGGATGGAAAATACAAATGTCCCTGGTTGCACACACTTCCATGTGGCCTCTTTGGATCAGCAGCAGTGACAGCTGCTCCCCAGCTGTGAGGTCATCTGGGGAGCCGGGTTTCACCTGGTGTGGTTCCGAGTGAGAAGTGGCATCTCCTGCCTCCACCTCCCCCAGAGCTGCCAGAGCAGGAGAGGGTCCTGCGCTGGTGGGGTCATTGTTTGAGGCATTGCAGACACATCCTGCAGTGAGTGCCGGTGTGACCCGGCAGCCCCGGGGCGGGCATTGGGGCAGGAAGCCGCGTTTAGCTCCCCGAGGATGTCGGCTGAGCTGCCTTCCTACTGCACAACCTCCTCCGTCAGGGTGAGAAAGAAAGACGTCAACAAACTTCAGAGCTTGGCTGAACGGGACACGAGACCTCCGGCCGGCTGCCAGCCAGCTCAGCCCTGCGAGCCAGCACTTTCCAGAGCCCGGCTGCTCTTTTTCCAGGGAAAATCGGTCCCCTGGGGATGTTGTTGTCCTTGATAATGAGCTCAGTGCTGTCCCTGTGGCAGGGAGAGGAGTGAGCAGTGCTGCTCCTCCTCCACAGAAACACTCGCAACCCTGGAACACATGAAGCACCCACGGATCCTGGTATCGTCGGTATTTTCTGCAGGTTCTGGGTGTTGCTGCTCACTTTTAGGAACTGTCAGGCAAAGTGAGCCCATGAGCCTGTGAAATCTCTCTGCCAGCATTGTGCTCAATGCCAAATAGGCTAGGACAGCACAAGAGGAAATGGCCTCAGGTTGCCTCAGGGGAGGTTTAGGTTGGATATTATGGAAAATTTCTTCACTGAAAGAGTTGTCCAACTCTGGCAGAGGCTGCCTAGGCAACTGGTCGAGTCCCCAACTCTGCAGGGATTTAAAAGCCGTGTGGATGTGGCACCAGGAGACATGAATCAGTAGTGGCCTTGGCGGTGCTGGGGGAACTGGAGTCAATGATCTTACAGGACTTTTCTAATCTAATGATTCCATGATTCTATAACATAACCATGGAGATGTGGATCTCTCCACCTACAATGGAGGAGGCTATTGGGCTGGAAGGGTTTGACTTCTTCAGCAAACCCTGATGGTGGTGGGGATAAGAGTTCCCCTCCAGCACCATCCCCATCCTGATTCCAACTTCTGTCCAGCTGCTGCACCCTGACCCACAGCTGAACCCACTGCTGCAGGACAGGTCCCTCTGCCTGTGAGGGATGGAAGCTCTGTGGGCAGGGGAAAACCCCCATGAGAGCGAGTATCACCCCATTCCTGCTGGGAACATCCTCAGCCACTCCCAGCACTCCACATCCCACAGTGCTGTCCCCCATCCATCTCTGCTCCCAGAGAAGCTATGGCTACCCCATCCCTGGACGTGTCCAAGGCCAGGCTGGACAGGACTTAGAAGGCATCCCTGCTCATTGCAAGGGGTAGCACTAGATGGGCTTTAAGGTCCCTCCAACCCAAACTATTTTAGCATTCTATGAAATCTGTGTCCATGTGTCCATCCTTCCTTCCATGGCTGTAGAGGGATGTAAGACAGTCCCACTGCTGCTTCCCCTTCCTTCCTGCAGCCCCTGCAAGAGGTCAGACTGACCCTGAATGGGAGAGGCACTGGCCAGGTGAGAAAGACAGGGACATACAAAGCCCTCCTCTTCTTCCTCCTCCCTCCAGCCCCTTGGCTGCCCTAGCACCCAGCAAGGCCTTTGAAGGCTGGTGCTGGTGGCACTGCATCTTCAGTTTGCAAAGCCACTTCTCTTAGTGACATCTTGGCTCTGAGAGGCTCCTGCCTCAAACAGTCTGGATTTGGTTTGGAGCATTCTGAAGCTGATGGGTTCCACAAGGACATGGGCATGAGGATGTGGGCGCTGTGAGGATGAGTTTCACAAGGATGGGGGAACCACAAGGTTGTGGCTCCCATGAGGAAATGGGCACCACAAGGCTGCAAATCCCACAAGGACATGGGCACCACGAGGATGGGGATCCCATGAGGAAATGGGAACCACAATATGGTTCCCATGGTTGAGGACATGGAACCACAAGGTGGTGGGCATCATGAGGATGCACAAGCACCTCAGAGTTATTTCCAATTCCCCACATGCCTTGGAAGTGTGGGCAGAACTTAGGGGTTGGTTGGGCTCCTGGAGCAAACCAGGCTGTGCCCCTGGGTGTCCTGGCTGCAATGGGATGGTGGCTCACTCACCTGGTGGTAGTGTCAAACTCGAAGGGGAAGATGATGTCACTGCTGTTGCAGATCTGGCAGATGAAGCCCCGCTGGGTGCACAGGTCACAGCTGTAGACGTGGTGGGATGCGAACTGCAGCAGTGACTGCAGGAAGGTCTCGAAGACGCCGTCGGCGATCTGGGAGATACAGGGGTCAGTGTTCCTGAAGCCCGGTCCCGGTGGGGTTTGCTGTGTCACACCCATGCTTTGGGCTCCACCTGAAGGCAGGGTTGATCTCCAAACAACCCCCACCTCACATGCCTGGGGTGCAATGGGACCCTGGATTGCTGAGAGCAGCACCCACAACCTCCCAGGATGGGGCTCCCAGCTTGGGAATTACTGAAAAACCCAACTGTTGGGAACCTCCTGCTGAAGGAGCAGCACATAGCATCCCCACAGACACCTGGGTGCTTTCACCTGGAAAACCCCAACAACTGGGCCAGGGGGCTTGGAGCAACCTGGTCTAGTGGGAGGTGAAACTGGATGGCAGAGGGTGGGACTGGGTGGTCTTTGGTTTTCCAACCCAAACCATTCTGTGATTCTATGACCATGCACAGCTCTCACCTGCCTCAGATCAGCCACACTGTATTTGTGGGGACACTCCAGGAGATAATGCCTGTGATCAAGCCTGCAAAGAAGCACAGAGAGGAAGGGGTTAGATGGTCTCCACCACACCTCCAACAGCTTTGGAGTAAGGAGGTCCCTGGATGAAGCAGCCTCTTGGAGTGAATCACTGCAGAGCCCATTTTCACATCCCAAATCCTGCCACTGGAAATCATGTGAGAGCATTTCAAAGGGGGGGAAAAAGAAAATAAATATCTCATCTATTTTGCCAGGTGTTTCCTGTCCAGCCAGAAGCTCCTCAACCAGGAAGGTGTTTCCTGAGTCACAGCTCATTGTGCTGACCCAGCCAACAGACGGATAACTCCTTAGAGCAGATGATATGGAGGGAAAAAACAGCCTGAGTCTTGGCAGCACTGCTCCCTGCTCCCATGGTGAGTGAGAAGGGGGACCAGGAGACCACCAGGGCACCAAGAAAGGGGAATGTCACCCTGGGAGGGCCCTCACCGCTTGCTGAGCTCCTTCAGGGCGCCGCTGCGGCACATGATGAGATAATCTCCTAGCAGCTTCAGCTGCTCCCGGCTGCGCAGGATCCGCCCCATCCTCTCCACGTGCTCGTAGAGGCTCTCATTGACCAGCTTCAGATCAATCAGCGGCTGGTTTCGGATCTGTGTGAGGAACTTCAGGGCCTGCTTGCACACCTGGGGCACAGAGAGAGGGGAGAGGTGGACACAGACCACAGAGCAACCCCAGAGATTGGAGGGAGGTTTGGAGTGGCCACTTCCAGCCCAGGAAATGCCCAGATGGACCTTCAGGAAGCAAATGCTGGAGCATTTCCCTGCAGGGCCCCAGCCCAGGACTCACCCCTCGTTTGGTCAGATCCCAGTTGTGGATGAGGCGGGAGGGGATCACGGTCTCCTCGTCCTGGTGGCAGCTGTCACAGTAGTAGAGCCCAGAGAAGGCGCAGAGCTTGGGCCTGGCGAAGGAGAAGCCGATCTGGCGGGAGCAGCCTGCGGGAGCAGGAGGTGAGAGGAGACTGTGCTGCCCACAGCCTCTGCCCACCACTGCTGGGATGGGGGAGAAACTTTTGGGAGCATGTCATTGAACAATAAAGTTTTGGGAAAGGGTCGAAACCAGCTAAAGCACCTGTAGGACATTCAATGCAAGGCCTCCAGTCCCCTCCTCATGGATTTAAGCCTATGATGGTTCAACAGTTGCTGTTCCACTTTTTCTCCATAAAAAGGAGGCTGAACTATCTGTGAACTCACTTTTATCCATCAAGTGGTTCAATTGTTTGCAGTTTGTCTTTTTCTTTTTTTGGATAAGTGAACTCTGGCAACATGCCAGCATTTAGGGAAGAGCCTGAATCCCATTTGCTGTCCCATCACCTCCACCAGTAACTTTGCACTATTTTGCCTTCACTCAGCCCTTTTCCGCTGATGTCACAAAACCTCATCTGTAAGGAATGAGATCAGGATTAACCCAAAAACACCTTTATTACAGCAGTGGGGAACCCATCTTGGCTTCACTGCGCCATCCACTACACTCTGGAGTAACTGGAGCTCATCCCTCCAAGAATATTAATGGAGATCATGTGTTGCTTTCTGAATTAATAAGAAGAAACAGCCTTTATTGCTCATTACTCTGAGATGGAAGGAAACATTGGGTGTCAGGCTAGGAAGGGGTTGAATGCAGGGCAGGCAGATCCCTAAATAAAACCTACACAGACAAACTGGGAATTTGTCCTTTTGGCTTGTGGCTTCCAGCTGTGGGGAGGTGGAAGATGCAGGACAAAGCCTGGAAGGGAAGGCAGAGACCAAATAGACCAGAAAAAAAAATCATATAAAGAAAGGAGAGAGATTAAAGGAACACCCAATCTGCTGGAGGGTACAAGAAATACAATTGAAGCAGGAGAGAAATCTGAAAGTTAATTAACTTAGCAAGCTAAAGAGCAAATTACAGCTCCTGTGGAGGTCGGTGAAGGTGCCACCAGAATCTCCCCGTGTGCCGACGGGCATCAGGGGAAGGGTAAATGATTGTTTTGCAAAATCAGCCTGTCACACCCATGGCAATCCCTGTGCTGCCTTACTGGAAAAACTGCTCCAGATTGCACTTTCCCCACAGGCTGGGGCCTCAAAATGCCCAGGAAGAGAGTCCTGAGCTTCCTGATCCACCTAAGGCCGCTTCAACCCCAGTTTCCCATTGTCTGTACCAAAAGCATCTTAAATGGGAGCCCAGTAACATCGCAGTTGGACAGGGCTGGGGTTGGGAATGGGGGGGCTTACCCTGTACCCATAGGACACCAAAGGTTCCCCTGACTGGGGATATGAAGCCCCACTAAGTAGATCTTGTGCTGCTGGGATTCCTGGGAAAACAGAGGCTGCAGCTGCACCATCCCTGGGGATGTCCAAGATTAGCTTGGACAGAGCTTGGAGCACCCTGGGGTAGTGGAAGGTGTCCCTGCCCATGGCAGAGGGTGGCACTGGGTGGGCTTTAGGGTCCTTCCAACCCAAACCGTTCCATGGTTCTGTACCTGCACAGATGAAGCTCTGTGAGTCCAGGCCCTTCTCCATGGGGATGGCCACCAGGTACTGCAACAAGAAGCCGTTTTCCTTCACGATGTTCTTCAGGACAACCTGGGAGTGCCCATCCAAGCTGCCCCCCAGGGTCAGTGCCTCCTCGGCGCTCTCCAGGTAGGACATGAGCACCTCTCGGACCAGCTCTCGCCACGAGGCTGCCTCCTCCGCATTCTCAGCCTGCAGCTTCAGCACAGCCTTGGAGGTGATCACCTTGAAAAAGGAGGGTCCCCCCAGGCTCGTGTCTGGAAGGATGTCCTGGATGGTCTCTATGCCATAACTGTTGCTTAAAATTTTGTCATTGTTTCTGATTTTAAAGCACTTCAGAGTTTCTAGAGACAGGGAAAAAATAAACGGCACCCAGGTTTTGTCCACGTCCATGTACAGAACAGCCTCTTTGATCGCATCCAGCTCTGCTTCTGGAGCTGGTGTCCAGTCCAAGCTGTTCCCGGGCACCTCACTGTACTGGAGAGCACTGGAATCACCCTGGATGGGCTGGGCTTCGCCTCCATTCTCAGAATACTCCAGAGTCTCCCAGTCCTCCTCCTCCAGCTGCGGCCTGCACTTGCGCAGTGCCTCGCGGATTCTGTCCAGCCAGTCCTCAGCCTCGTCCTGGGAAGGGGCTCGCAGGAAGAGCTTTTTCCCCAGGAAAACCAGCTCGAAGCGGCCGTCAGAGTGGGTCAGCGCCAGGGACTCACAGCGCAGCAGGGAGTAGGTCTCCACGCAGATCCGGTCCTCGTGGTCCAGGAAGAGCCGCAGCTCCAGTGGGGACAGCTCGCAGGAAAACTCCTTCCAAATCCCCATGGCTCCTCGCCGTTCCAGGCTGCCCAGCTTCAGCAGCCCACGGAAAGGGTTGGAAAGACCTGGGGGAAGAGATGGCTCAGTTTAAGTGAGAGAGGGGAAGCTAGTGGGGAGAGAAAGGCCAAGAGGGGCTCAAAGCAAGCACCCAGAGGCATGGCAGGGGTGAGAGACAGTGCTGATACATGGTGGGCTGGGGTAGCAGCTGACAGGACCTTGGTCTCCACTATCCCCCTGCATTTGGGTTTTGAGGCTGGGAACAAGTAAAGGTATCCCATAGGGTGGACAGACTCTCTCCCACTGAAGTGCTTCCCACCAGAGCTTCCCTGGGCTCAGGAATGCCTTGGGAAGCTGCTCCACTGCATTCTGTAGCTCCCAGTGTTGCCATCAGCTCACACCAGCCAATGGCTCTCTCCAGCAGCCCATCCCCACCTGGAGCAGCCCCCAAGCACAAGGGCAGCAGGAGGTAGCACGTACCCATCTGTCTGCGGTGCACCACGCTGAAACCCTTCTGCTCCCGCTCTGGGGACATTTTGGGCTTCCCAGTGTCTGAGGATGGCACTGAAAGCCTCTCCAAGTCCAGAGCACTGATGAGTCCTGGGGCTGGCTCCTTGCTGTCCCCCTCTGGCCCGAAGCCGTTGGTGTCGGCCATGCCCCTGCTGCTCTCTCCTGGGGAAGGTCTGTAGAAATCATCTTCTGAGATCCAGCTCTTCTGTTAAAAAATGAAATATTATGAATTATTAAGCTCATAAACATCCTGTGCCCCTCAAATACACACATCCAGAGCAAACCCTCCTCAGAGGCTGCTCCTGCACAGTCCAAATCCCAGGCACTGATGTGTGGATTTAATGGAAGGTGTCTGTGCTCATGGCAGGAGGTTGGGAATGAGATGAGTTTTAAGGTCCCTTCCTCCCCAAACCATTCCATGACTGCCTGATTTTCTGCTGGTCATTCCCAGGTGGATAGCTCCCCTGCTTCCTCCAATCAGAGAATGATCCATGGAACTGTGTCAACAGCTGGAAAATACTGGGACTGTATTCTGGTGGGATAATAAAGTCCAAAATAAATCTGTTCTCTCCCCTTAAAAACACTGAGGAAGGAGAGCACATTCCCTGCAGTGACCACAGGTCCATGGAGTTTTACTGATGGGGGTGAAATTCCAGCCCTGCCACGGAAGGACACAAGCTGGAGCAGCAGAACCAGGAAGAGCAGAGACGGGGAGAGGCACAGAGACATCCAGGGAGAAATAGAGACCTATAGCTCTCAAGAGGATGCTCCAGGGGCCTGGGCTGTGCAGGGGTAAAATAAGGCAGGGAAAGCAGAAGCCTTTGTCTGCATGTACCAGGAGGGGATGAGATCCACAAGTTGAAAACAATATGGCTGTAGCTTCTCCAGGAGCTTTTCTGGCTACAAGAATCCCAGAATCGTTAAAGGACAAAAGCCCTTTGAGTCCCACCTGTGCCCAATCCCCACCTTGGCAGTTAGACCAGGGTACTGGGTGCCATGTCCAGACATTCCTTGGACACCTACAGGGATGGGGAGTCCACTACCTCCCTGGGCACCCCTTTTCAATGCCTGACCACCCTTTCAGTGAAGAAATTTCTCCTGAAAGGAGCAAGGTTCTGGGACAAGGTCCCTGGGCAAACACCAGGAGGAACAAAACAACCCAGCTCAGTGCTGGCACAAGGGAGCAACACAAGGGGAGACCCTTCTGGAGTTGCATTCCAACAGAAATGTTCTTTCAACTCCCCTTCACAGCCTTACAAGAGACTTTCATTTTGAATAACAACCGAAGTGACAGCAGAAGAGATGTCACCACCCTGCGGGGAGGATCACGAGTGGCGGCTCCTGCATTACTCCTGGGGCAGGAATGCAGGTTGCTCCATGAGTCATGGAGAGCAGGGGGAATTTCCTGTTGACACAGTATGTTATACATAGATTAGGTCAAACTGGCTCTGGGCCACGAGGAAGCAGCGGAAACAGGATAAGCGGGAGGGAACTGAGAGGAGCAGAGAGCAAAAGGAGAAATGGTCTGGGGGGGTGTGAGGTATATCCTACCCTTACCAGCATGGGAAGGATGGGAATGAGCATGGAAACAATGGGAACCAGGATGGAACAGTCAGTAACAAATTAGACAGAGGACAGGACTGTTCAAAGAATTTCCTAAAAGCCAGTGGATGTGGATCAGCTCCTGGTAGCAACAGGGGAAATCCGCCGCTGCTCAACACCTTCACCCGGGAATGCCATCCCACTCTGGGAACAGATGTGCTGCAGGAGGATTTTCCCACTGGGAAACCAGTTTGTTTCCTGTCCAGTCAACCCTTTTCCCTCCTCTTATGTGGACCATAAATGAAGAAAAGTCCCCATGAGAACCTCAGCTCTGGGGCTGTTTTATTGCTTGCACACAGCCCACAGACAGATTTGTGTGAGAGCTCAGCCCCCTCTAGATATCCCTAACAAAACCAAAACTTCCTGCTGCAGCTGCTCCTGAGAAGGATGACTGACAGGCCATGCAGGGCTACAAAAGCTTTGGTGCCTCTTTCACCAGGGAATAGACACTTTGATGTAGTTTTTCCTGAAGCAGCTGCATAGCCTCAGCTCCATGGGGTTGGAATCATCACTGATAACCAAGTGGATGCAGCACGGAAGACGGGAGTTTGGAGAAATCTGTACATTGAAGTGTCCAAGGCCAGGCTGGATGGGGCTTGGGGCAACCTGGTCTAGCAGAAGGTGTCCCTGCCAATGGCAGGGAGTGGAATTGGATGAACTTTAGGGTCCCTTCCAACCCAAACCATTCTGGGATTCCTTGATTCTAGAAAAGCAGTGCCTGCTGGAGCTGTCCCCAGTTTTATTTCTCTTTACCTCTGGGTACAAATGCAAGGAAATGAGAAGGGAGGAAGCTGTAGCACCTACCGGACACCCCAGCAGGGGAGAGAGCAGGTGCTGGGCTGTGGGGCTCTGCACAGCTGGGCTCCCCTCGCTGCCACCACTCTCTGCTCTGCCCGGACCATTCTGAGGGGCCGGAATTCCGGATGTGCTGCCTGCATCTCCACCCCCACAGTCGGGGGGCGCGGGATCTCCTGTCCAAGCAGAGATGTCAGTGCTGGGGGGAGGCTCCTGTTGCGTTCTGTGGGTCGGTGCTGGGCGGGCAGGCGATACCGGGGGAGGTTGGGGGGAGCAGCCCAGCACGCTGGGGAGCAGCTGTCCCTCCGGGGCATCCGGCCTTGGCCTGGCCTTGCTGAACTCGGACAACACCCTTGAAATGGAAAAGTGATCGGTTTGAAGGCAGCTCAATAACCAAAATCTATAAACCCCTCACTCCCTACTCCTGTTATTGCAAATTGTAACCATGTAAAAAGGGTTCAGTGTCACTGCTGGCCTCTCTGAGATGGCAGCACAGTGTGGCTGGAAAATCCCAGTGATGCCAACAGAAAAATGTGGGATTTGTGCCCCACAGAGCAGTGTCAGCCCCATGGCACAGAGCAGGACCCTGCCTGTGAAGGGAGGATTTCACAATTATTCCCATTAATGGAGTGGATGGAGGGACAGCACTGGGTGCTACCCACACCCCCAGCCCCATGTACAGCTCCTCGATGTGAATCCAGCCCTGGGCTATATGCCAAATTCCAACTGTTTTCATTAATGAGCAATTAACAGTGGAGCCTGGCCAGAGGATTGGCTGTTCCTGTGGTCCCACTCTGCTGCCAGCCCCAGAATTAAACCAGCCCAAGATTAAAACTCAAAGGAGCATCTCCATCACGAGTTTAATCCAATCAAGACAGGTTCTTCCAGGATCATTGGAAGATGCAAAATCCTGGAAGTAGGAAATGATGCTGTTATAGATGGGGAAGCACAGTCTGCAGCTCCAACACTTCCTGAAGACTGGGAAGAGGTATCACCCTGAGCCTCGGCTCCCTCAGAGTCACACTCTAAAGGTGACAAGCAAAATATTTACAGATTACTCAGAGCTTATATAACCCTGGAAATCTTTGTGCTGGATGCTTGGTAGGAATAAATCATAAGCATGACAAACCAACAACCTCTCTCTCTCAATGATCTGCTGAAGTTGCAAATTACAACCCCTCCCTGTGAAAAACCTCATTTCTTTCCCCCTGTGGAAAGCCCTGGAGCATCCCCCAGTGTATGCCAGGAAGATGTGACATTCTTAAAACCAGGGAGCAGCATTTTTCTGATGTTTCTGCCCTGGTAAAGAGGAAACACACACACTTCAGTGGCCATGAGCTCATTTGCAGTGGCAGCATGGTCTCAACAAGCCGTGCCAAGTGGTTTGTAAAAAGAATAAAAGCTCCTTCCAGAAGGAAAAAAGAGCTTGTTAAAGACAAACAGGGAGAAAGACCTCCTGCCTATAGAGAGAAAATAATGAGAACCCAAAGAGTGTCAAAAATTCCTTTGGAGATGAGATGTGGGGAGAGACTCACTCCTGCAGGGACCTGTCCAGGTCCTCGGCAGTGGCCGTGCCCAGGTCGGAGTCACAGGACAGTGGCTCCTCGCCGTGCTCGGGGCTGCGGGCGCAGGGCGCCGGGGGGAGGCTGTCGGAGCCCAGGCTGGATGAGAGCTGGGACGAGCTGGTGGTATTCAGGCTCAGTGAGGATGATGTGAGCTTGATCTTGCTGCTGGCTTTGCCGATGGGAAGGACAGGGGCTTGAATTTCGATCTCATCTGACCCTGAGGACTGGGAGATGGAGCCCAGTGATGCTTTCCTGTGGGGTTCAGAGGCCGAGGACGTGAGGGGCTCCAGTAGCTCCGACACAGGACACAGACCCGACAGGGACAACGGGGTGATGGTCCACTCATTCAGAACTGCTGACTTGTAGGAGAGCTCAAAGGTTAAGGATGATAAACCCTGCAAATAGCAGAGGAGAAACTCGCACTCCTCAGTGTCCAGGAGCAGAGCTGGGGCTTGGTAGTACTCATGCAGCCGGGTCCGGTCCCGCAGCAGCAGCTTCAGGTAACACTCCATAAGGCTGTCGTTCAGTGCCAGCCGCAGCCAGGCCCGGCAGCGCCCCACATCCGTGTTGATAAACATCAGTTGTTCCAGCTCTGAGACAATATTTCTGGGAAAAGAGGAAAAACAGAACAGGAGTGAGCGGCTCTGTTTTGATCCATCACGGGGTGCAGGAGGGCCAGAGTCTTTGTCAGACCCTGCCCAACCTGCTCTGCTACAGGGAGTTCAGGGATAAAACCAGCTGTGGAAAATCTCTCTCCTTCGTGGAAAGTGTGGCCTTCCATGAAGAGAGATGGCTCCTGAATTGCCCAAACAAAATATGTTGGTAAGGACTCCAGGCAGCCTCTGGCTGACTCTCCTCTCTCTGACTGGAGCATCTCCCACCCATTGCTTGCGCTGGGTGAGGATGTAGAGGGTAGAATTCCTGCTGTCCTAGTGCATTTTTAGGGTTTGTGCTGGCTGGATCCTCCTTGGTGATAACCAAGTGTCTAAATTCTCACTTCAAATTTAAAAGCAGTCAAAACACAGCGAAAACTGTTGTGGCAGCCCCAAAAAAACCACCTGGCTGAGGTTGTGCTCAAGTAACCCCAAGCTCCTGCATTCAGCTGTTCTTCCCTAAAATCCCACAGCGACATCATGCTCCCTGATTCCTTCCTGCTCCCAGCTCACTGCACACACCTCAAAAACCAGAGCAAAGGTTTTGTAAGACTTCTGTTCTACTCTGTCTCTCAAGACAGAAGAAAAAACCTTCAAAGGGCACAAAAATATCCCCCACAGCATGCGAAAGAGTTATTTTCATCTGCTCTTTCATAATTCAGGAGTTGGTGATGGAACTGGATGAGGCTTTCAGAACAATTTGTGTGTGGGCTGTTATTTACTGTGTGAACTTGACTCAGGGAGTGCCTTAGAAAACCCCAGTAAACAGTGCTGACTCTCAGGAGAGACCTCCTCAAGGGCTGGGTGGGACATGGGGAAATGGGGCCAACCAGTCCCACCAGAACCAGGCCAGGAGAGAACCCAGATCCCTGTGCTGTGCATAAGCAGCTGCTGCTGGAGACCACTGTGGTCACTGGGGTTCCACTGGGCCCAGAAATCCAGCCTGGCATCCAGAAATAAATAAATAAGAAAAGGGTGTGCTTTCAGTTTCAATCTTCAACTTTTTGGGGACATCAGCTCATCCCCAGCACACGCTGAGCAGGAATGTGGGGGCTCAACCCCTCTTGGCACCACAGGGGCTTCAGTCTGCTACCTCTATCTCTCAGGGTCCTGGGCAGCCCCCTGGGCAAATGTGAGAACATCCTTCCCTGCAGCTGAGGGAACTGAGCCATCCTCCTTGTTCCCTGAATCTGACAGCACCAAAAGAAGGAATAAACCTGAGCATGTGAATACCTGTCAGCAGCAAGAGCCACTCACCGATGCGTGATGCTCTTCAGCAGGCCCCAAAAGACTGGTTGGGGAAGGGGGCCCCGACTCCCTGATTTCTTCCCTTTCCCCCCAGTCTCTGCCTTGATGTGCTTTGCCTTCAGCCCGTGCACAAACACAGCTTCCAGGGTGCTGCAGAGCGTGTTGGCATTGCCGTCATCGCTGGTGACCACGGTGTCTGAGCTCACGTACTGCTTCTGCAGAGCCTTGATAGCATTCACCAGTTGCTTCTTGATCAGCTGCAAGATAGGAGGTGCAGGTTTGGATGATAAAACTGAAAATATTAAGAAGGATTTAATATAAAATAACTCAAAACCAGTAATGCTTATCCACAGTGAAGGACCACGTGACTCCTGCCTCATCCTCACCCTTTGGAGCAGCTGAACCAGTCAAGCTGGGGAGTCACACTCCTGGCATCAGGCTTATTTTGTTATAAAAATAGTAATTTACGCAATTTTAACTGGTGCTTCAGAACTGGGGTTGCCTTTAGAGAGTGTGGTGCTTCCTCTGCAGACAAGAAATGGCTTAAGGGAATGGGGAAAAAGGAATAGGTTCTTTCCAGGCGCTCTCTCTGGGGAAACGCGAGGATTAAGTGTGGGTGAGAAAGGAGAAACTCAGAGGAGGGAACAGATCCCCTGAGCTCGTGCAGATCAGCCCAAGCAGCATGTGACATGTGACATGGGGCACATCAGCAGAAATCAAAGTCATCGACCTCACCGGCTGTGCTGGGTAAACACTCAGGGGACGGGTCCCAAAACAGTGGGGTTTGGAAGAACACTGGCGTTCTGCTGCTGCCCTTGGACAGACTCAATGGGTTCTGAAGCTGGGACATGGGAATTTTGCCTTCTAACAGCTTTGTTTCCTCTTCCACCAGTTGAAAGCAGTGAGTTTGGTGAATTTAACAATTTCACGCCAGTGGAGAAGATTTTTCCTAAAGCAGCTGAGCCTGGATATTTCAACCAATCTAATTTTAAGTCAAGGTTGCATTTCTTAGCAGGTGCTTGGAAAACACCACAAATTCCTCCTCAAATTCCAACCAACCAATCCACGTTTCAGCACCACGCAGCATTCCCAGCAAATGCTGAATGTTCCCTGAGCAGGGCTCTGCAGATTTTAACTGCAGCCTGTGTTGGCTGCACATGCTCATATTAAATTTCCAGCCTGGGATATTTTTTTCAGCATCTAAATAAGATTCTCAGCAGCTGTAGCTCAAGGACAACATCCAAGGGAGTGTGTCCCTTATTTGGGTTGCTGTTTTCCAGCTTTTTCAGCTGCCCCCAGGTCTTCGGCTCCATGGAAGGAGCACTGAGGGCTGAGAATAAAGTGCAGATGATTTTATCAGTCACACATGGATTCATCCATGGGATGAATAAAACACTTGGTTTAACTGTTGATGTTGAACTTCGCTTGTTGAATGTTTTTAGACTCCCAAAGTTGGGTGAAGAGACCCCAAATTGAGGGAGACAACAGTCCTTCATCCAGGTATCAGAGCTGAGTACCTTCCCTGCCCCACATGAAGTCTTGCAAAGGCCAAGGTGTGATTTAACCCCTTATTTCCTTAATCCCCCAACCCAGACAAAGCATCAAGGATCCCTTTCCAATTCCAATATAAACCCTCCTACTCCCAGCTGGCAGCGCCCACAAGTCTTATTGTCCCCAGAAGTGCCTGGAATTGCACTGGGAGCTGTCTGGGGAGCACTGGGGGGGTCTGGCTCACCTGGATGGCTTCCTTGGGGTCCTCAAGGTGGCTGGAATGCATCTCTGCTGCTGCCGCTACCCGCGCTGCCTTCACATGTCACCTGTGGGACAAGGAGGGCATGGCTGAGCACCCAGGGGTTCCACCCCACTCACCTGCCAGGGGAAGGGCTCCTGGTGCCACCCAAAAGGGATGGATCCTGCCCTGAGGAATTCTGCCGGTGCTCATGGCCAGAACACTGTGAGATGTGAACTGGGAATGACTTACATGGAAAGGTACTGTGATTCCCAGGGACAATGCCCAGAAATGCCTGTGGGGACCAGGAGAGTTTCAGGCAAAATAGACCACGACCAAGAGAGCAGGAGGGAGTAATGAACCCTGGTGAGGGGCTCTCAGGTAGCCCCCAGGCTGGGGGAGCTGCCAGGCAGGTCTGGCCAGCAGTGCCACAGGCATGGCCAAAGCTGTGTCACCTGGAATGCCTAAGCCTGGAAAGGCACCCAAAAACCAAATGGGAGTGGCATTAGGCGGCCTGGACAATGGGTGTCTCCCCTCAGCAGAGCCTGAGGGTAGGTGACAGCAGTTCAGCTCTCTGTCACGGGCCAGATGAATGATGCTGCTCCAAACCCAGTTGGGACAGACCCTATCAGCACAGAGGTGTCTGAAGAGATGGGAAAGAATCATGGAATGCCAGGATGGTTTGGAAAGAACCTTAAAGACCACCCAGTCCCACACCCTGCCATGGACAGGGACACCTTCAACTACCCCAGGCTGCTCCTAACCCATCCAACCTGGCCAAGGGATGAAGCAGCCACAGCTTCTCTGGGCCACAGCTTCTATGGCCTCCTTGCCCTCACAGGAGGAATTTCTTGCCAATCTCTAATCCCAATCTCCATTTCTAGTTTAAACCCCTTTTCCCTTGTCCTGTCACTGACTGCCCATGTAAACTTCTCCACATTTTTAAAAGCCCCTCTAAGTACTGGAAGGCTTCTGGTACTCCATGAGGTAGATGAACCCCAGCATCTCCCCATGCAGGGGTGTGCCAGGGTGCTCTGCTGCTTTGGTGGGAGACAAGAGAAAAAAACAGTGTCCTCCTGTTATGGAAAACCCTGCAAAAACCTGATCCAAGCAGTTTGGGCAGCCTGGCCAGGTCACCTGCTACTGCAGGGACAACAAGGGACCTTTGACTTCTGACTCTTGGCTTCCTGCCCTGCTCCTCTCTCAGAGCCATCTATGAAACCCAGCTGTGCCTGTAGCCTCTTAGCAGAACACATGGTGTCAGAAAGACACTCATGGCACGGCTGCATCCTTCTCTAAACACAGTTGGATCCCTCATTCCACACAGCTGGATCCCTCACCCCACACAGCAGGACCTGGCATGAAAAGGGGTCCAAGAACTGCTCCACCACCTGCTACTGCTCACAGTATCCTAAGGATACGAGAGGCTGGAGAAGTAATTTGTTTATAGAATCCTAGAATGGTTTGGGCTGGAAGGGATCCTAAGGACCAGCAAGATCCATCCCTTACCATGGGCAGGACACCTTCCACTATCCCAGCCTGCTCCAAGCCCCAATGTCCAACCTGGCCTTGGACACTTCCAGGGATCCAGGGGCAACCACAGCTGCTCTCACCATCCTCACAGGGAAGAATTTCTTGCTAATATCCAATCTAATCCTCTCCTCTGTCAGTCTGAAACAATTCCACCTTGTCCTATCAAACTATTCCCTTAAGGTGGAATCACTCGCCATCCAGATGGAGAAGGAGAGCCCAGCTGTTGGCCGCAGGGTTAGATCTGCCTCTGGCAGACAACAGGCTTGGAATGCACTGATGTCTCAGATTTTATTTCCAAGCCAACACAATATCCCCAGAGCTTTCACTGAACAGAGCTGACAGCATCAACCTGCCCATCCCCTGCCAAACCTGGGACAGAACCATGGTTTGCTGAGCAGCTCCTATGTGGCCACAGCCAGTCCTGAAGGCAGCACTGTCCAAATCAGGAGTAGTTTAAACCCAGAGTGGCCCAAATCTGCAGTGGCCCAAACCCAGGGCAGCTCAAGTCTTCAGCAGCCCAAATCCAGACATCCTAGACCTGGAACATTCCAGACCCAGAGCATCCTGTGCAGGTACCACAGCAGCTGGCCCGGCTGAGAGCAGGACAAGAACTCCTTGGGACCAGACCCAGGACAGATGATCAGTGTTTACAGGGTTCACAGATGATTTCAGAGAAAATGAAACTGGTTTTGCTGTGGCTTGTCATAAGATTTCCTCTCCTTGTGTTGCAACACAGAAATGGGGGAGCACAGGAAAGTTAACTTCTGGCTTGGGGGCTGCTGGGGTGGTTGGGGGAGTGAGGGACCCCTGAAGTGGCAGCAGTGGTTGACAAGGGAGCCACCCCCATCTCTGCCTTCCACTCGGGAGGTTTCAGCTCTGCCCCTTTCCCCACCACCTCCTGCTACACCCTGAAGACAAGAGGCACATCCCCCCTCCTGAGACAATGAAGGTGGGAGAACCAAGGATGGGACAGTTTAAGGGTAGGAAATTCAAGGGTGAGAGGAGACCTAGGTGTGAGAGAAGACTCAAGGGTGAGAGAACTGAGGGAGATCTGAGGGTGAGACCTGAGGGTGGGAGACTCAAGGAGGGGCACAGGGTGGCATTTCTCATGCCCAGGGAGGAAGCATGGGGGTTCCAGCTCCAGGACCACCCTGGAGTCCTGAGCTGATCACAGGGAAAGGGGTGACAGCAGAGATTTTTTAAAGACTCATCTAAGTTTTACAAAGACATGGACTAAGTTTTACAAAGTGAGAGTTAATCCCCCAAAACTCTCCTTTACCAGCATCACCTCTCCCAGAGCCTGCAGATCGCGAGAGCTGAGGAGGACAACCCACCACCTTCACCATGGGACTCTCCACTCCCACCATGACCAGTCCAACCAGTTTGCTCCAGCGTCACAAATCCACACGGCACCACTTCTGTGGGACAGCATTTTCCTGAATAATGAGTGCAAGGAAGCACTCTGAGGATTTCACCAAACAAAATCTTAGGTGAAGCACAGGGAAATTGGAACAGCAGCCCCAGCTCTGGGTCTAGAAAGCCCTAGAGGGCTCTGGAGCACTTCCAGACAGACCCTGGAAAGTCACAGCTGCTCCTTGTGATCTTGGAAGATAAGAGATAGATGAATGTACTGACACAGAGACAAGCACAGCTACAGCAGAGAAAACCTACCAGGTTTCCCAGCAGTCACCACACTGGAGACTCCCTGGGTGAAACAGGGAAAGGCAAACAGGTGAAAAACAACCCCAGGCAGGGAGTCTGACCTACCCAGAAGAAGAGTCATGGTGCGAGGGCAGAGCTGCTGATTTCCCAAACTGCTGCAAATCAGCCAGATTCTTTGGGAACAGCTGGAATCAAGGCTCATGAAAGCAAAGCAGAGCCACTGTCCCAGAGCCTGGCTCTTCGGCCTCCCAAGAAGCGATGGTCTGTGAGTTATAAATAAACAGCAGGTCACTGCCTGTGCTCTAGGATGGAAAACAACAGCCCACAACGGCAGCGTGAGCAGTGACTCAAGGCCTGGACACAGAGCCAGTCATTTTCCAAGCACGAGTGCTGTGCCAGTCACCCTCTGCCCTGGGGACATGGGGGCTCTGGTGGCATAGTGGGTCCAAGGGCTGCTGTGGGAACAGCCCTCTCCTCCCACACAGCTCCTGCTTTCCACCCAGAGCCAAGTGCAAGCTGGGCCCAGAGACAGCCCAGGAGCAGGAAAGCCAGGGGCATGGCATGGGGATTGGCTGGTTGGAGGACAAAACGTCTGGGAACAGCTCAGTGAGGATTAGGACAGGACAGAGCCTGAGCAGGACCCTCATGGTCCAACTTTGGCTCCTTCCTTGTGCCCAGCCTGAAGCAGCAGTGCTGTGATTCCCATGGCAGGAACACAGGCATGGAGTGAGGAATGGGACCATCACATCACCTTTGTCCCTATTTGTCACAGCTGACAAACCTGGTGGTGGCTGGAGAAGTGTCACTGTCAATGCACCCATCCAGCTTCTGCCCTGCAGGGGCCCAGGAGCAGCCAGGCAGGAAGAGCAGCCACTGATCTCCCAGTCTTGGTGGTGAGACTGTGCTTCCCAAACACTCCAAACCAGGAATTTCCTTCAGCCTATTACCTGCTCCCACACCAGGCTACAATTTGCTGGAGCCGTAGGGAGAGCTGGCGTTGATTTTCCGTGGCGCTGCAGCCACTGGAGCCACCATGCATAGGCCAAGCAGATTGTGAAAGCCCCAGCGTGTTGAGGCAAGATGTTCCCAGGTTTCTATTCCCAGTTTCTGTGTTGCTTTGAATTCCCAGTGCTGGAGTTTCCCTGTGGATGTTCCTGGTGCCATCCGGCTGGGTGGCCAACTTGCATCCCTCGGCAGCGGGATGGCCCTGGCTGCAAGGAAGGCAGGCAGTGAGGAAAGGGCTTTTTAATCTCTGCATTTTACACAAGAATTACCCAGGGCTTGTTTGAAACTGCTCGTTTTATATGAGAAAACCTGTTTATTGAGAATGTAACATGATAAATCAGGGAAAGCTGTAAGGTCCCACAGGTGCTGGGACCTCTAGCTGGTGGGAGGAACAGGCCGAGAGATCTGGGGTGCCAGCGCTGGTGGGAGTGCATTGAGGACCAGACACCAACCCCCAGTGGGGCGCCTTGGAAAGGCACAGCTGACCAGCTGTCCCCTCCATGGGGACACGGAGAGGAGGAATGAGAGGCCAAGGCTGCTGGCTGGGCAGCGCAGCCCGTGCTGGGGGCTGGGGGGGTTGGCTGTGGGGACATCCGAGTGGCTGGGGAGGGATCAGGGCCTGCTCAACCACGGGGAGCTGCGGGAACTGGGGAGCAGCGCTCGCTTGCAACACCCTGCACCCCGTGCCAGACCCCATGGACCACACCCCCGCTGACCCCAGCACCCCACACCCCATGGGCGCCCGTCACCCCGCACCCCCCGGCCCCCCTCACCCCTCACTCCTGTCAGGCCCGGCGCCCCCCGCTCACCGGCTCCGCGGCTCCGGCGGGGAAGCCCGGAAGTGCCTGGAGCGCGCACGCACCGCCCTCCCTACGTCATCAACGGAGGGGCGGGACCCACAGCGCCAGGCCTCGCCCCGCGGGCACCGCGCGGGGCCGCGCGCGGGAACTTGGACGCGCGCAGACGTAGCTGGACACACAGCTGCACACAGCTGGACACATGGACACACACATAGACACACACCTGGACACACACCTGGACACACACCTGGACACACAAGGACAGACATTTGGACACCCATGGACCCTGCCACATGCGCGGGGTGCCCCCAGGATGTCACGGCCCCCGGAATACCGTGACCCTGGATCCTGGGCTACTGCTTGGGACACCTAAAGCTTCCTGGATCCCCCCAGTTCTAGTTCCCAGAGAAATTTGAGGTGTCCTAAGCATGGCACCCACCAGCAGCATCCTCCCCTGCAGAGAGGGGTCATGCAATCAGTGGTCCTGATCTTCCAGTGTTGGATGCAGGACAGCGCCCAGGCCAGAGAATCTTGTCTCTGGGTAACAGCATTTCCTTACGCTTCTTTCATCTGGAGTAATATTGATCAGAGGAACAACATCCAAGGAAACTAAGGCAAGGAAATAACCGTGAAGGAAATTCAAGGAAATAGTGAAGGAAAGAGTAGTGAGGAAAAAGCCAAGGATATTACCTCTAAGGAAGTGTTATCCAAGGAAATATGAGCAAGTAAATGAGAAGGAAACAACAGCTAAAGAACTGGGATCCAAGGAAATATCCTGGGATATAGCCACCAAAACAGCAGCCTCCAAGGAAAGCATGAGCAGTTCCTACATCAGAACAAAAGCTGAAGAGGAAATGCAGGCATTGCCTGTACTAAAAGTATCTGCCAGGCTCTTGATTCCCAGGAAAATAAATCCCTGCCTGAGCTTTGTACCTGGCAGGGTACTGGGATGTGGAGAAAGAGATTTTCCTACGCCCTTCAGCATGCTGGGATGACACTGGGCTTGAATTAAGTGGCTGTAAAAGGGCAGAGCCTGGAAAGCACACTGGAAGGGAAGGATTTGGAGAGATGAGGAAAAGTGGGAAGCACATGGTACATGACATCACCTGCTCTACAGCCTCTGCCTCGTATTTCTTCCTCTCCATCACAGATTTTCAAAGAAGCCCAGAACACTTTGCTCATGTCCCAGGGGTTCCTATGGCCACCAAAAACTGGCTCTCTGCCACCACTCAGTCCAGCTCACACAGGGTGCACAGGGGCATCAGGAATAAAAACCATACAACCATCATCCTGGGAACTAGGCATATGTGAGGGAGGGCAAAGGGAAGGAGGAGCAGGTGAAAACCTCAGGGGTGCAGGGTGGACAGGGCTCCTTGAGCAGCTCCAAGCCAGCACCTTGGGGACACCAGTGCCACAGCCCCTGCAGAAGGACACCAGTCATTCCCCTTCCCACCAACCCTCCAGAGCTCTTGTGCTTGCAGGAGACATTTGGAACACAGAAGTCTTGACTGTGGAAAGCTACAGGGGCCTTGGGAGGTTTTAGAAGCACTACTGCAAAGCCTCTTGCACTGATCCAAAGAGATATCCAGGAAGGCCTCTTTGGAATGGGCAAACACTACAGGGATGCTGGAGTCAGGCACTGGCACTGGGGTTGGCAGGAATAACACCTGTGTCAGGTTTGACCAGATATATGCTCTGCTCAGCCCAGTGGGAGAGCTGAAAGGGAAAGTGGAAAGATAATGAGTGTCAGGGAGAGGGACAGGTGGAGCCACTCTGAAGAAGCCATTGGACAAATGTCCCAGACAGACACAGCCAAGAAGCTGAGGATCCCCAAGACTGTTGCCAGCAGGCAGAAGGGGGACCCAAAAGACAGGAGGAATACAAAGAGGTCCGTGCTTGAGGCAGCAGGGGAATCCTCCCCTGGCCCATCTCACCTTCCCGGCTCCCTCTACACAACGCGGTGGAGGCTCTGGGCCTCTGGAGTGGGAACAATGACCATGTAAACAAAGGTCCATCCAGGTTGGAAGGGCTGCCCAGGGTGAGTCAGTCCAGCCATGCAACAACAGAGAGGCTCCCTGAGGACACAGTCCTGAGGGGCAGAGGAATCCAGGGAGGCTGGACATTGTGCAAGGAGAAATCCTTGAAGGCGCGGGCAGGAACAGGCCATGCTCATGTGCCCAAAGACGAGCTGGTGAGGAAGCAGAGCGGCTCAGCACTCAGGAAGCTTTGGCTGGGACTTAGAGAAAACACCGAATTTACAGCTTTGCAAGAAAGGCAGCAGCGCAGGTGGACAGCAAGGATGTTCCTCGGGCATGCAGAGAGGAAGACAGAAAGGCAAAGGCCCAGCTGGAACTGAATTTGACCAACGCCAAAAGGGAGAAGCGAAACTGCTTTTACAAATACATCAGCAACACCGGGAGGAATGAGGACAAACTTTGCTTTTATTGAATTCAGGGAGAAACATTGCAACAAGGGATAAGGAAAACCCCGAGGTGTTGATGCCTTGGCTGGGTGTCCCCACCTCGTGGTGCCTGCAGCAGCGTCCGACCATCCCTCAGCAGTGACAGAAAGAAAATTACAGCCAAGCAAAAATCATCAAGGAAATAACAACAGCCAATGAAACAGCGTCCAACGAAAGCCTCAGCAGTTCCTATACTAAAATGGGAGGTGAAGAACCTTCGGCATGCCTTTATCTTCTTCCTGAAAGTCTTCCACCTGAGTTCTTCCCACTATGCCTCTTCCTGGGATGCTTCTCTCTGCGCTTCATAGGCATCCCTGATGCGTTCAATCCACGGCAATTCAGAGTTCGTGAATAGGGAAGACCACTGGGAGGAGCCATGGACAGTGCCACAACAAGGACAACACTTGCAGGAGCACCCTGCCCCGTTCTGCTCCACATCGTGTGCCTCCTTGTTATCCTTCCTCCCTTTCTCCGGCAGCTTTACACAGAACCTGAGAAAACCAGAAAGGGAGAATAGGCATAAAAAGAGAAGGCAGCTGGTCGTGGAGGTTGTGCTAAGCAGAGCTGCCTGTGCTCTGCCCTGTCTGGGAAGCAGCCGCTGCAGGAGTTGGGAAGTGGCATTTCCAGGGCTGCAAAGCAATGCCGTGTGCAGGGTCAATGGGAGAAAAAGGCTTGTGTACAGCACATCCCCAGAGGTCCCTACACCCAGTCCGTAAGCAGGGAGGTTTGGCCAGGGGGGGCTGCAGCAGGTGCCAGCACCTCTCCCTACTCGGAGGAGGGTGTGTCAGCAGAGCCTAAGCAAGGTGGGGAGCCCCAGCAGGGATGGCAACGGCTGCAGTAGCTGGGAATGAGCCCTGGATGCAAAAGGCAACTGGAGAGGATGGGAGTGAGTTCTTCACCAGGCACTGTGGGGACAGAGTGGGGAAAAACAGGGCAGAGCCATCAGCAGACAAGACTATTCTGGGAACAGAGAGGTATTGCTTGTGCTCACAGAAATTTGGGACCACATCGGAGCCCAGGACATCCATCCCAGTACCGACATGGGAAGGGCTGGTTGGGCTGGGAGCTCCTGCCTCAGGAGTTCAGGATCCCCTTTCCTGGGGCTCCCCCAAACACCATGTGTTTGAAACACAGCCAGGGCAGTGCTGGGCAGCAGCACCTGCGTGGCTGCGGGGCTCCAGGAGGAGTTTCTGTGCACAGCAAAGACTCTTGGTGCCACAGCAGTGCCATGGGCAGGCAGCAGTTACCTTCTCAGGCACAAGATCCTGGTGTGGCCGGGTTGAGAATCAGCTTTAGAAGATACAAGGCATGTCTGGGGATAGAAAATGGGAGATTTGTAACACTGGTTTTCCTGTAATATTCTGCCAAACAGGGGAGGGTGAAAGCTCTCATTGCTGTGTGGCTGAAGGAAGGAGAGCAAAGCAAAGCTGGGCAGAGTCGGGACAGAAGGCAGGACCAGCTTCCCCCAGGCAGGCTGAACCCTGCTGAGCCAGGTCCTGTGGAAGCTGCCACAAGCTCCAGGCTTGGAAAAACATCTCCTGTGGTCCCCGGCATGTGCAGGGGCATCTGCAGGGGCACCTGGGGCTCATCACCTGGGCACTCCAGTTACAAGACAGACAGCTGTGTGTGAAGCAAGATATTGGCTTACATGGAAGAAGACTTTCAGCATCACACCAAGGATAACGAAGAGAGATAACAAAACCACAAACTTGACCATTTCCACTGAGTGCTCTGCTTTCTGTTCAGAGAAAAGGAAAGGAGATCACCATGGTGAGAGGATTACTCCTTCATTCTTCCCTGCCCACAAGGACATGGGCAGTACTGCCCAGCCAATCTCCTACCTTCCCTACGAGTTTCTTTCCCTCCCCCAAGGCCATGCATCCGGGCATATTCTCTTGCTGACGACACAGGTCCATGTGATCAGAGGCTCCCTGTTTCTCTTGCCTCTCACTGAGTGCCTTTAGAAGCAGCCCGGTCTTTGAGACCATCTTGGCACAGGCCTGTTTCAGCTGGGGCAGGCTGCAGTCCATCCTCAGAGCTTGCTCCATGTGAGCCATGAAGCTCTGCAGGCCTTTGTCTGGCACCAGCAAGCGCAGGTGATGATTGACCGTGGTTTCGAAGGACTCTCCTGGAACTGGCTCAAAGCCTGGACTTTGAGGTCTCCAAGGATTATTAAGAAACTGGGAGCCTTCATCCTCTGTGGTGTCAGGGATCTTCTGGGGGTGGCCTCCTAGAGGGGAATGCACCCCTTCAGCCGTGGTCTGTCCCCTGCTGCTGGCAGAGGGGTGGCTCTGAACCAATGGGTCAGAGAGAAAATCCAGGTTCCTGTTTAGACCCTGCTCAGCTTTGGTGGCGGTGGCTCTGGGCTCTCCCTCTGCTTTCACAGGGCTCAAGACCTCGTAGAAAAGCTGATTATGTCCCACCCAAAGCTGGCTGTCCTCCTTCTTTGGCTGTTTGTGAGAACTGACATAGTTCTGCCTTGGATCTTGATCTTCCACCTCATCTCTGAGGTGTCTATCTCCAGACTTGTCATGAGAGGGGTTTAATCCACCAGCCACATCCCAAGGGTTCAGTGCTTGCCAGTTTAAACGTGAATCCTGCTGCCTGTGATCCCAGCTTGAGGGTGTCTTTTCCAGCACATACTTCAGATTGGCAGGCTGGGAATGATGTGGGACAATGCTTTTCACAGTCTTGATGCCTTCAGCCTTGTGCAGCTTCTTCTTGAGCTTGGTCCTCAGGTCATCAACTCTTGTTTTCCCTTTGTGCCCCAAGAGATGCCTTGGGGGATAGGAACTGGTCCTGGAATTCTCCAGCCCGCTGCCATCACCCTCAGTGCTCAGGGTCAGGGCAACCGCAAGTGTAACAGTTCCGTGATCTCCCATTGAAGGCTCCTTGGGCTTCAGGCTCAACACTGGGCTCCTGTTCAGCTTTCTGGGTTCTTCCATCTCCATTATTTCTCCCCGTGTCTGTACCAGACTTGTGTGAGCTGGGGAACACCAAGACAGCAGATCAGCGGCTCGGCACAAACACAGGCTCAGAGGTTACCCCGAGCAGCAGGAGCTTGTCTCAAGGCCAGGCAGTGTGAGAGCAGAGTGGGGGATGTGTTGTGGAGAGGAGAAGACCCCTTCAATCCATCCCATTATCCTCCTTTACTCCGCAGCCATTCCCATCAACAGCAGTAGCTCAAGCTGTTACAGCATGTAAAACATTTTCAAAGGGCAACAGAGCTCTGGGGCTGTGCTATGGGAAACCTGGGGCTGAGCTAGTGAGAGAACTGAGCTCCCTGGGGACCTTAGAAACCTGGGGCTCTATGTGTTTGCAGAAGTGCAGCCTTGCCCTGCTGTAGATTGATGTTCTCTGCCCTGTGCCCACCTAGAGCAAGATGCTGCTTTGCTGCCCCTGCACAGGCCAGCGAGGGGTTAACAGTGCTTGGTGTTCACCCCGCAGAGAACATGGGGGCCCGGGCCTTTTCCCTGCACTGGGGCAGTGCACATCCCAGTGAGCTGTTCCTTCTCCAGACACCATGTGACACAACCCCCAGGAACTTTTCAACCTGAGGTGTTTTGTCCAAGTCCTGTACTCCAAGGGGAGATCAGGACCCCCCAAGACAGAGCAGTACTGCAGCTTCTCCCCAGGCTCAAGAGAAGTGTCAGATGTGAGCTCCCCCCCAGCCCCGCTGGACACCAACCGCATTGAGGGGTGCTGGTGCTGCACAGCTTCTCGCAGAGGAACTGGATGCTCCTGCACGGGCTCTCGGAGAGGGGACGCTCCTGGCACAGGCAGCAGGCCACCTCCTTGGGCACTTGGCTAAAGACAAGAGGGCAGGATTGCAGGAAGTGCTGGCCACCCAACCCATGGCTCCGAGCCCAACTCAGGGAACACACGGATACCACGCATGGGGCTTGTGCTTCCCTGTGTGCCACAGCTCTGCAAAAGTCCCCTCACTCCCAATGCAAAACATTCCAAAGGGGATTGTATCCTGCAAAGTGGAACTGCTCCCAAAATACCATGTGACACACAAATGCACCTGCCTGCAGTTCAAACTCCCCTTTGAGCAACCTGCAGCAAGTCATCCAAAAGGTGAAACTATGCCTCTGAGCTGCTGAGTTTGGGCAAGTTCCCAGAAAGAAGCAGCCATTCTTGAGCTTACTGGGCTTCTTCTGGCTTTGTGGCACATGGATTTCTTTCCCAAGCAGAGCCCTTGTCCCAGCACTCAGGGCCTACTGGCACCTGGGACTGTGTCCCACACACTCACAGGGTTTCCAGGCTCAATGTGGTCTGCAGGAGCAGCAGCAGCGTCTGCGGAGTCACTTGGGTGGCACTCAGGTCTCTGCAAGCATTGGAAAGACCTCATTAAATTCTCCAGTGACCTTGCCAGACCTCTGCTCTGAGAGCAAGCCCAGGGCCCTGATGATCGTGGTGCTGTTGGCAGAGGCATCCACTTCTGCCTGATCAAAGAGAAGCCATTCTGGAGCCCAGCTTCTCTCTGCCTTGCCCTGCTCTAAACCAGGGGGGCAATCCTGCAGCTCTCGTGGCAGACAGATGCCACCAGAAAGGATTGCCCCTCTCCCGACCCTCCTGCTTCCCTCTCCTGAGGGCACCTGGAGTCTCTGAAGGAGGCAGGAGCCTCCAGTTGCTGGCACGAGTACTCCAGTAGGAGCGCAGTTTATTGCCAGAGCTCCACGGCCTCTCCATGGGCCCAGACCTGCAAGGGCTCTCGTCCCTGAAAGTTTGTGTCCCAGTTCCTGGGTAGCTCTGCAGCTGGGGACACACCAGCACTGCTTGGCTTTTGCCAAGGGGGTAGCCAGGCATAGCTTTGTCTCCAGCAAATTCAGGCTGGGCAAGAGGAAGGTTTGCTGCTGCACCTCTGCCGCTTTCCTGAGTACAGGGCACTCGAGAGAGACACACATCTCTGTTGATCTGCTCCAAAGGAGCCAAGACTTACAGAGAAGTCACCGAGGGCAGCTTGAAGAAGGCGGCGTCATCAATGACAGCCAGCGGGTTATGGCTGAGGATCCTGAGAAACAAGAGAGCTCTGTCAGGGCTGATGGCAAGGCCGTGAGCTGCGTGTGCCGGGCACGTGGGGATGGCCTGGCTGGTTTCAAGGAAGCCTTGCAGGAGATGAGCAGGGCAGGGGAATGGTCCTTTCGAGCTGCATGCTCCTGGTGCTCCCCAGCTGACATCCACGGGTGCAATCAGGACTTTCCAGAGGGCAAAGCTGCTCTTGCCTACTGACCCTGCAGAGACCCTGCAGAGACTCGTCCTGCCAGGCCTTTAGCCCTGGGGCCACTTACAGCTCCTGGAGAAACTGCATCCCATGCCAGGCCTGGAAAGTGCCGCTGTGGATCTGCGTGAGGCCATTCCCAGAGAGGTTTCTGGGGAAAGAGGAGGTCACACAAAGCAATCAGGCCTTTCAGACAAGAAGAGGGGGCAAAGCAGCATCTCTTGGTAGGAAAGGTGCAAATCCAAGGTGGGAGAGGGAGGAAACTGCCGCCTTCTCATTGTCTGTAGCCTGTCCAGGAGGGGAAGTGAAGGGCACAAGTGCTGAGGCTATTTCTGTCCCAGGATGCAGCCAAGGCTGCAAGAACTGGCTGCTCTGATGGCTGCTATCTGTGTGGTAACCCCGCTGGGATGTGTCCCCCTGGTGTGGCTCTCCAGCCACCAACACTGACCTCTGCAGCTAAGCTGGGCTCTGAGCAGGGCACATTTAGGGACTGTGAGGAAAAGAGCAGGAGCATTTTCCAACACTGTGCCCAAGGGAAAGACTGTGCTAAGAAGAACAGAAAGGAACTTGATCACTCACAGAAGCTTCAGGAAAGGCAGTGGCTCAAAAGCGCGTTCCTCAATGGACAGGATCTCATTGCCTGACAAATCCCTGTTGCAGTTAGAAGACCAAATGTCACTTCCATTTGCCCTGTCGCTTTTGCTTGCCTCTGTAGTCTTGATGCCAGCAGGGACAAAGGCCTCATGCCCATGGCTGCAGAGGGGCTGAGCAGCAGGGCCCCAGGGAGGGGCAGGCAGGAGCCCCTGGCCGTGGGCAGGGCACGGTGCTTACAGGTGCTTCAGCAGGAACAGCCCCTCCAGGGAATGGCTCTTCACTTCCCGCAGCTCATTGTCCCTGAGCACTCTGCAAGAGGACACAGGGACATTGTGACAGTGGCCACTGGCCAGCTGCAAATGGCATTGTCATGGGAAAGTCTCCTGCAGCAGCTTGACAGAAGCATCCCTTTGGGTCACTGCTGGCATCGTCCCCATTTCTGGCCAGAGCAGGTATTTGCTGCTGGCTGGCTGAAGCTGACCACAGCTTGATCCCTGGGCAAACAGTCATAGGGACAGTGTCCTGGGCTGCAAGGGAAGCGGCTCATGGCCTTTTCCTGCCATTCTGGGAAGCCCTGGTGATTCACACCCCTCCTTGCTTTCAATTCCAATGGAAACGGGTGGTGTTGGGTCTGCTGCTGCAACCCCAGAGCAAAGGACGGAAAATACCAAACTCCCGACATTTGCAATGCTGCAGGGCACTTACAAGGTCTCAGTCCATGGGTAGTTCTTCCAGACTCGTTTTCCAACAGCAGCAATGGAGTTGCCAGTGAAATCTCTGCAAAGAAACCAAAGACCTCGGCCCCTCTCAGGAAAAGCCATTTCCCTGCCACTCAGCTGCTGAGCTGTAAGCGGGCTTTGCCTGCAGAAGGCCCGGTGTGCCCAGCCTGGCTTCACCCTCCTGCTGAGCTGGGGCCCCCAAACCCCCCCAGTCTCCAGCCAGGGAGTGCCCTGGGTGTCCCACACGGGGTTTGCAGCACCAGGGAGCCAAGGAGGGGCAGCTGCAGGGGTCTGTGGGACAGAGGGACTCACAGGACAGCGAGGGCCTGGCGGCGGCTGGCCAGGGGCACGGTGGCCAGGCCGGTGTGCCGGCAGTCCAACCGCCCAAGCTGTGGGCAGTGGCAGGGCTGTGGGCAGAGCTCCTTGGCCACTCCTGGGAAGGGGGCCCCTGCCAGCAGCAGGGCCAGCAGGAGCAGAGTACGCACGAGGCGTGTCACCAGGTCCATGGCGAGGCAGGACTGGCTACAGTCACCTGGGACGCAGAGCTGAGGTGCAGCTGTGGCAGCTGCTGTGTCACAGTGGGGCTACCAATGTCACAGTGGTCCTTCTCATGTCACTGCAGCAACGCTCGTGTCACCATGGTGCTGGTTGACATCAGAGCTTGCAGCAAACGGGAGTTGGGGTGATGCTGTCACCAAATGTCTCTGTCTCAGAGCCATCATTCTGCGGAATGGTGGAATGGATTGGCTTGGAAGGGGCCTTAAGGATGAGCCAGGCCCACCCCTGCCATGGGCAGGGACACCTTCCACTATCCCGGCTTGCTGCAAGGCCTGTCCGACCTGGCCTTGGACACTTCCAGGGATCCAGGGGCAGCCACTGCTACTCTGGGCATCCTGTGCCAGTGCCTCCCCACCCTCACCAGGAAGAATTTCTCCCGAACACAGGATCTGACCCTCTTCTCTGTCAATCTGAATCCATTCCCATTTTTATGTGATTTTACGACCAGGTTTTGGTAGTGGAAGTTTTTGTGGGGGACATGGGGCAGTTTCTGTGAAAAGGTGCCAGAACCTTACCCCATATCTGGCAGAGACAATTCCAGCCGCCTCCATGGTGGACATGCCTCTGGTCAAGGTTAAGCCCATCTGAAATGGTGATAACAGTCTAGGGTTAAGATATCTAAGAAGGGGAACATAATAACTCGTGTACAACAACATTCAGAGAGAGGGGTGGGAACATATGAGGGGAACTGCTGTGCAGACACTCAAAGGAGGGGCAGGATGTGCTTGAGGCACCAGAACTAAGTCCCCCCTGCATCCCAGGATAAAGGCCATGGTGAGGTAGCTGTGCCTCTGAAGCCCGTGGAAATTCACAGGGATGCCAGAGATCCACCTGCAGCCCCTGGAGTATCCATTTTGGAGCAGGTGCATGCATGAAGGAGGCTGTGATCCTGTGGGAATCCTGTGCTCTAACCGGCTTGCCTTAGCTAAGAGCAGCTTAACTGCTCATAGCTCAATACTTCCTGGGCACCTTGAAAGCAAGTAAGAAGAGGAACACAGAGAACATAGGTGTCTCCAACAGCGTGATGCAATGTGAAGAACTTGGGTGACAGTGAGAAGACTTTCAAGAAGATTGTCCTTGATCTCCTGTTCCAATGTAGAAACTGCTGAGACTTTACTTCAATGCTATTTCTTTGACTGCTTGTCCTGGTTTAGGGGGCAGTATTGCCAGAAAAGGAAAAGGTGAGTTTTTTCCCAAAATGGATAGTGAAAAACTCCCTCCCTCCCAGTTTACTACAATTTGGAAATTAAGGAACTCTCAGGGAAAAGGTACGGATTTTAGGAATAACAGTTCTTTACTGATATATCTACAAGACAAACAAGAACAACATCAGCTATGAACAGATCAGTGACAAACAGAACGAAACGCAGTCTCAGTCCTTTTGTCCAGTCAGGCCACAGGGTCCTGGTGGAGCGGGGGGTGGAGTGGCTTTTTTCTCAGTCGCGGGAACTGCAGGAGCAGGCAGGTGGTAGCGACAGGGCTGTCCCAGGTGGGAGACGGGTGAAGGAAAAGAAAACTCTGCTCACCGTTTGTGTCCCGGTTCTCAGTGCTGTTCTCAGAAGCAGGAAGCTGTAGCAGTGTCGGAGTGCAGGGCCTGGTCGCACCACGGAGAAAGAAAGAAATTCTCTCCTCTGCATTCGGACCCACCAGCTCGAGTGGCCCAGGAGCTCAGCTCGAGTGGCTCCTCGCAAGGACAAAGCAAGCAAGAATAAAGCAACTTACAGCTATTCATCCCCACCCCCTCTTTTGTCTTGAACTATTAGAAACCAGGGAGTTGCCTGGCCAAGTTACTTTGACATGCTAATGGGAAAAATTCTCTCCACTGAGGGTAAGAGTAAAAAACTCCCCCAACCCCCAACACTGCTGTTCTCATTTCATTTGATATTTCTTCTCCTGTTATTTCTTTGCTGTTACTTGAGTGGGAAGTGCTCCAGTGAATCAGCAACAGTGAGGGAATGCCATCACCCCAGGACAAGGCGCCTGTACCCAGTCACTGCAGTGCACCCCAAGAGCTGACACATTTATCCCTCTGCAGAGAAGGGTGCTGTGGGTAACACGAGCTCAGGACACCCTGAGAAGGCATCAGTACCTCAGGGTTTTCCTAATCCTTTGTGGCAATGTTTCTCCCTGCATTCAATAAAAAACGAAAATTGTCCTTTTTCCTCCTGGTGTTGCTGATGTATTTGTAAAAACAATTTCTGTTCTTCCTTATGGCATTGACCAATTCAGTTTGAGACTGTTGTGGGTTGAGAGGATAAAACACTCATCAAACATCATCAAGGACAAAACAGGCTTAATGATATAAAATGAATTTTTAACTAACACAATCAGAGCAGAATAATGAGAAGTAAAATAAGCCCTTAAAAATGCCTTCCCACCACCCCTCCCTCCTTCCCAGCTCTACCGCCTACCCCAGCAGCACAAGGAAACAGAGAATGGGGGTTATGGTTAGTTCATCACCTGAGGCTTCTCCAGCTTCCAGGAAGAGAAATTGTTACCCTGCTGCACTCTGAGGTACCTCTAATGGGAGACAGTTCTCCAGGAACTTCTCCAACGTGTCTTCATCTCACGAACAGCAGCTCACTGCAAACTTCTGCAACCTGAGACCATCCCTCAGGCAATAGTCCTCCCCAAACTGCTGCAACGTGGGTGACACTTCCACAGCTGCAGACCTCCAAGGAAGGTTGCACCATCCTGAGAGCAGGATCCCTCTCTCCACGGGTCTCCCACAGGATCACAGCCTTCCCCAGCTCTCCACCTGCTCTGCTGTGGGGCTATGCCACAGGATGTAGGTGGATCTCTGCTTCCCTGTGGATCTCCATGGGCTGCAGGGGCACAGCTGCCTCACCATGGTCTCACCATGGCCTGCAGAGGAATCTTGGCTCCAGTGCATGGAGCACCTCATGCCCCTCCGTCTCTACTACCCTTGGTGCCTGCAGGTTGTTCTCCTCATATGTTCTCACTCCTGCTCTTCTCTCGTCAGAATTAAAACTGTGTCAAAACTTCATTTTGCTGTCTTCTTAAATCTGTTACGACAGAGGTGTAATTGCTATTTCTAACTGGCCCAGACTTGGCCAGTGGCACATCCATCTTTGGAGCCAACAGGGGATGATCTTCCAGACACGGTGGAAGATGGAAGCTTCCAGCAAATACTAAGAGAAGGAATTTTCGTGACTCTGTGCCCACGGCTGGAGACCGCTCTGCCCCAAGCGCTGCCTCTGCAGCCCTCAGGTTACCACCTGCTCCTTCTTCCCTTGGCCCTCCCTCACACCTGCCTGGCTGCATTGCATGGAACCTGATGCTTGCATTGCTGTACCTCCTGTGGAGGGGCTGCTGTCATTGAGCAGAATCGTCTTCCCAAGCAGGTTTAGTGCACATGCATGAAACCTGCCTTTGTCTAATATGGCTCAGAATAGCCTGAAAATCATGCAAGGGAGTGGAAGACAGGAAACACAGACATCAGGGAGGAATGTCTTCATGAAAAGGGTGGTCAGGGCTTGGAAGGGGCTGCCCAAGGACGTGGTGCACACCCCATGCCTGGAGGTGTCCAAGGAACGGCTGGAGGTGGCACTGAGCGCTCCGGCCTGTGTGACAAGGTGGGGATCGGGCACAGATGGACCCGCTGAACACGGTGTCTTCCATGGTCAGTGACTCTGAGCCTCTGGGACACTGTGCCCATGGCTGGAGGCCGCCCTGCCCCAAGCGCTGCCGGAGCCGCCCTGGCCCGAGCTGTTGGCCCGCGCGTTTCTCCTCAGGCCGGGGGGGCCGGTGCCGCTGCCCGGAGCCGGAGCCGGAGCTGCCTGTGCGGCGGAGCGGCCGCGCTTTCCGCCCGGGCCCGGGGCGCCTGTGTGTGCGCTGCTTGCGGGACCGTGCCGGCCTTGCCAGAGCTGCCCGCGGCTCCCTTCGCCCGGGGGCCGCTGCCGGTGGCGCCGCGCTGAGGCGGAGCTGCCCCTCGCTCTCTGCCGGCGCTAATGTGGCCTTGCGGCCGCGGCGCGAGCTGTGCCGTCAGTGTCCGGGCGCTGCCGCCTCCAGAGCCCGGCTGCCGGAGCGCTTCGCCGCAGGGACTCGGCTGCAGCGGCGCTTGCAGCGGGCTCGTCCGGCCTCCGCCGCTGCTGTTCCCGCCGCGCTGAGGCGGCGCTGCCGCCCCTCAGGCTCCCGGCGCTTCCCGCCCTTGGCGCTGCGCCTCCCTCAGGATCTCCCGGCGGACATTCCGAGCTTGGCCCGGCTTTCGGGAAGCTCCCCGCGCTCTCCCAGCTCCATGCGGGGGAGTTCGGCTCTTGCTGAATGCCGGGTGCCCACCACAAAGGCGCTTTCACCGCCCTGCGCGAGTGGACAGAGCAGAGAAAAGACAGCGAAAGGCTCATGAGTTTACAGAGAGAGGGGGAGAGATCCCTCCCTGATCACCGTCACGGACACAACACACAGAACTTGGGGATATTAATGACATTTATTACCAACAAAATCAGAGCAGGATAACGAGAAAGAAAAGAAATTTCAACACTACCTGTAGCCCATACCAAAAGCTGGCCAGAGAAATCAAATAAAAATGGGAATGGCTTCAGAGTGAGAGAGAGCAGGGTTACATCGTGTGTTCGGGAGAAATTCCTCCGGGTGAGGGTGGGGAGGCACTGGCACAGGATGCCCAGAGCAGCAGTGGCTGCCCCTGGATCCCTGGAAGTGTCCAAGGCCAGGCCGGACAGGCCTTGCAGCAAGCCGGGATAGTGGAAGGTGTCCCTGCCCATGGCAGGGGTGGGCCTGGCTCATCCTTAAGGCCCCTTCCAAGCCAATCCATTCCACCATTCTGCAGATTGATGGCTCTGAGACAGAGACATTTGGTGACAGCATCGCCCCAACTCTGGTCTGCTTCAAGCTCTGATGTCAACCAGCACCATGGTGACACGAGCGTTGCTGCAGTGACATGAGAAGGACCACTGTGACATTGGCAGCACCACTGTGACACGGCAGCTGCCACAGCTGCACCTCAGCTCTGCGTCCCAGGTGACTGCAGCCAGTCCTGCCTCGCCATGGACCTGGTGACACGCCTCGTGCGTACTCTGCTCCTGCTGGCCCTGCTGCTGGCAGGGGCCCCCTTCCCAGGAGTGGCCAAGGAGCTCTGCCCACAGCCCTGCCACTGCCCACAGCTTGGGCGGCTGGACTGCCGGCACACCGGCCTGGCCACCGTGCCCCTGGCCAGCCGCCGCCAGGCCCTCGCTGTCCTGTGAGTCCCTCTGCCCCACAGACCCCTGCAGCTGCCCCTCCTTGGCTCCCTGGGGCTGCAAACCTCGTGTGGGACACCCAGGGCACTCCCTGGCTGGAGACTGGGGGGGTTTGGGGGCCCCAGCTCAGCAGGAGGGTGAAGCCAGGCTGGGCACACCGGGCCTTCTGCAGGCAAAGCCCGCTTCCAGCTCAGCAGCTGAGTGGCAGGGAAGTGGGTTTTCCTGAGAGGGGCCGGGGGGTCTTTGGTTTCTTTGCAGAGATTTCACTGGCAACTCCATTGCTGCTGTTGGAAAACGAGCCTGGAAGAACTACCCATGGACTGAGACCTTGTAAGTGCCCTGCAGCATTGCAAATGTCAGGAGTTTGGGTATTTTCTTTCCTTTGCTCTGGGGTTGCAGCAGCAGACCCACCACCACCTGTTTCCATTGGAATTGAAAGCAAGGAGGGGTGTGAATCACCAGGGCTTCCCAGAATGGCAGGAAAAGGCCATGAGCCGCTTCCCTTGCAGCCCAGGACACTGTCCCTGTGACTGTTTGCCCAGGGATCAAGCTGTGGTCAACTTCAGCCGGCCAGCAGCAAATACCTGCTCTGGCCAGAAATGGGGACGATGCCAGCAGTGACCCAAAGGGATGCTTCTGTCAAGCTGCTGCAGGAGATTTTCCCATGACAATGCCATTTGCTGCTTTGCTGCTGGCCAGTGGCCACTGTCACAATGTCCCTGTGTCCTCTTGCAGAGTGCTCAGGGACAATGAGCTGCGGGAAGTGAAGAGCCATTCCCTGGAGGGGTTGTTCCTGCTGAAGCACCTGTAAGCACCGTGCCCTGCCCACGGCCAGGGGCTCCTGCCTGCCCCTCCTGGGGGCCCTGCTGCTCAGCCCCTCTGCAGCCATAGGCATGAGGCCTTTGTCCCTGCTGGCATCAAGACTACAGAGGCAAGCAAAAGCGACAGGGCAAATGGAAGTGACATTTGGTGTTCTAACTGCAACAGGGATTTGTCTGGCAATGAGATCCTGTCCATTGAGGAACGCGCTTTTGAGCCACTGCCTTTCCTGAAGCTTCTGTGAGTGATCAAGTTCCTTTCTGTTCTTCTTAGCACAGTCTTTCCCTGGGGCACAGTGTTGGAAAATGCTCCTGCTCTTTTCCTCACAGTCCCTAAATGTGCCCTGCTCAGAGCCCAGCTTAGCTGCAGAGGTCAGTGTTGGTGGCTGGAGAGCCACACCAGGGGGACACATCCCAGCGGGGTTACCACACAGATAGCAGCCATCAGAGCAGCCAGTTCTTGCAGCCTTGGCTGCATCCTGGGACAGAAATAGCCTCAGCACTTGTGCCCTTCACTTCCCCTCCTGGACAGGCTACAGACAATGAGAAGGCGGCAGTTTCCTCCCTCTCCCACCTTGGATTTGCACCTTTCCTACCAAGAGATGCTGCTTTGCCCCCTCTTCCCATAGGACAGGCCTGATTGCTTTGTGTGACCTCCTCTTTCCCCAGAAACCTCTCTGGGAATGGCCTCACGCAGATCCACAGCGGCACTTTCCAGGCCTGGCATGGGATGCAGTTTCTCCAGGAGCTGTAAGTGGCCCCAGGGCTAAAGGCCTGGCAGGGCAAGTCTCTGCAGGGTCTCTGCAGGGTCAGTAGGCAAGAGCAGCTTTGCCCTCTGGAAAGTCCAGATTGCACCCGTGGATGTCAGCGAGGGAGCACCAGGAGCATGCAGCTGGAAAGGGCCTCTCCCCTGCCCTGCTCATCTCCTGCAACGCTTCCTTGAAACCAGCCAGGCCATCCCCACGTGCCCGGCACACGCAGCTCACGGCCTTGCCATCAGCCCTGACAGAGCTCTCTTGTTTCTCAGGATCCTCAGCCATAACCCGCTGGCTGTCATTGATGACGCCGCCTTCTTCAAGCTGCCCTCGGTGACTTCTCTGTAAGTCTTGGCTCCTTTGGAGCAGATCAACAGAGATGTGTGTCTCTCTCGAGTGCCCTGTTCTCAGGAAAGTGGCGGAGGTGCAGCAGCAAAACTTCCTCTTGCCCAGCCTGAATTTGCTGGAGACAAAGCTATGCCTGGCTACCCCCTTGGCAAAAGCCAAGCAGTGCTGGTGTGTCCCCAGCTGCAGAGCTACCCAGGAACTGGGACACAAACTTTCAGGGACGAGAGCCCTTGCAGGTCTGGGCCCATGGAGAGGCCGTGGGGCTCTGGCAATAAACTGCACTCCTGCTGGAGTACTTGTGCCAGCAGCTGGAGGCTCCTGCCTCCTTCAGAGACTGCAGGTGCCCTCAGGAGAGGGCAGCAGGAGGGTCGAGAGAGGGGCAATCCTTTCTGGTGGCATCTGTCTGCCACGAGAGCTGCAGGATTGCCCCCCTGATTCTGACGGCCTGGTTTAGAGCAGGGCAAGGCAGAGAGAAGCTGGGCTCCAGAATGGCTTCTCTTTGATCAGGCAGAAGTGGATGCCTCTGCCAACAGCACCACGATCATCAGGGCCCTGGGCTTGCTCTCAGAGCAGAGGTCTGGCAAGGTCACTGGAGAATTTAATGAGGTCTTTCCAATGCTTGCAGAGACCTGAGTGCCACCCAAGTGACTCCGCAGACGCTGCTGCTGCTCCTGCAGACCACATTGAGCTTGGAAACCCTGTGAGTGTGTGGGAAAGGAGCCCCAGGTGCCAGTAGGCCCCAAGTGCTGGGACAAGGGCTCTGCTTGGGAAAGAAATCCGTGTGCCACAAAGCCAGAAGAAGCCCAGTAAACTCAAGAATGGCTGCTTCTTTCTGGGAACCTGCCCAAACTCAGCAGCTCAGAGGCATAGTTTCACCTTTTGGATGACTTGCTGCAGGTTGCTCAAAGGGGAGTTTGAACTGCAGGCGGGTGCATTTGTGTGTCACGTGGTATTTTGGGAGCAGTTCCACTTTGCAGGATACAATCCCCTTTGGAATGTTTTGCATTGGGAGTGAGGGGACTTTTGCAGAGCTGTGGCACACAGGGAAGCACAAGCCCCATGCGCGGTATCCGTGTGTTCCCTGAATTGGGCTCGGAGCCATGGGTTGGGTGGCCAGCACTTCCTGCAATCCTGCCCTCTTGTCTTTAGCCAAGTGCCCAAGGAGGTGGCCTGCTGCCTGTGCCAGGAGCGTCCCCTCTCCAAGAGCCCGTGCAGGAGCATCCAGTTCCTCTGCGAGAAGCTGTGCAGCACCAGCGCCCCTCAATGCGGTTGGTGTCCGCAGGGGCTGGGAGGGAGTTCAAATCTGCCACTTCTCTTGAGCCTGGGGAGATGCTGAAGTACTGCTCCATCTTGGGGGGTCCTGATCTCCCCTTGGAGTACAGGACTTGGACAAAACACCTCAGGTTGAAAAGTTCCTGGAGGTTGTGTCACATGGTGTCTGGAGAAGGAACAGCTCACTGGGATGTGCACTGCCCCAGTGCAGGGAAAAGGCCCGGGCCCCCCATGTTCTCTGCAGGGTGAACACCAAGCACTGTTAACCCCTCGCTGGCCTGTGCAGGGGCAGCAAAGCAGCGTCTTGCTCTAGGTGGGCACAGGGCAGAGAACATCAATCCACAGCAGGGTGAGGCTGCACTTTTGCAAACACATAGAGCCCCAGGCTTCTAAGGTCCCCAGGGAGCTCGGTTCTCTCACTGGCTCAGCCCCAGGTTTCCCATAGCACAGCCCCAGAGCTCTGGTGCCCTTTGAAAATGTTTTACATGCTGTAACAGCTTGAGCTACTGCTGTTGATGGGAATGGCTGCGGAGTAAAGGAGGATAATGGGATGGATTGAAGGGGTCTTCTCCTCTCCACAACACATCCCCCACTCTGCTCTCGCACTGCCTGGCCTTGAGACGAGCTCCTGCTGCTCGGGGTAACCTCTGAGCCTGTGTTTGTGCCGAGCCGCTGATCTGCTGTCTTGGTGTTCCCCAGCTCACACAAGTCTGGTACAGACACGGGGAGAAATAATGGAGATGGAAGAACCCAGAAAGCTGAACAGGAGCCCAGTGTTGAGCCTGAAGCCCAAGGAGCCTTCAATGGGAGATCACGGAACTGTTACACTTGCGGTTGCCCTGACCCTGAGCACTGAGGGTGATGGCAGCGGGCTGGAGAATTCCAGGACCAATTCCTATCCCCCAAGGCATCTCTTGGGGCACAAAGGGAAAACAAGTTTTGATGACCTGAGGACCAAGCTCAAGAAGAAGCTGCACAAGGCTGAAGGCATCAAGACTGTGAAAAGCATTGTCCCACATAATTCCCAGCCTGCCAATCTGAAGTATGTGCTGGAAAAGACACCCTCAAGCTGGGATCACAGGCAGCAGGACTCACGTTTAAACTGGCAAGCATTGAACCCTTGGGATGTAGCTGGTGGATTAAACCCCACTCATGCCAAGTCTGGAGATAGACACCTCAGAGATGAGGTGGAAGATCAAGATCCAAGGCAGTACTATGTCCGTTCTCACAAACAGCCAAAGAAGGAGGACAGCCAGCTTTGGGTGGGACATAATCAGCTTTTCTACGAGGTCTTGAGCCCTGTGAAAGCAGAGGGAGAGCCTGGAGCCACCGCCACCAAAGCTGAGCAGGGTCTAAACAGGAACCTGGATTTTCTCTCTGACCCGTTGGTTCAGAGCCGCCCCTCTGCTGCCAGCAGCAGGGGTGAGGCCACGGCTGAAGGGGAGTTTTCCTCTCTAGGAGGGCACCCCCAGAAGATCCCTGACACCACAGAGGATGAAGGCTCCCTGTTCCTCTATAAACCTGAGAGCCCTCGAAATCTAGACCTTGCGCTGGTTCCAGGAGCGCTCTTAGAAACAATGGTTGATCACCGCCTGCAGTTTCTTGAGCCAGACAAAGGCCTGCGAACGTTCATGTCCCATGTGGAGCGAGCCCTGAGGATGGACTGCAGGCTGCCCCAGCTCCAGCCAGCCTGTACCAGGACAATCTCAAAGATTGGGCTGCTTCTAAAGGTGTTCAGTGAGAGGCAAAAGAACCAGGGAGCCTCTGATCACACGGACCAGTGTCGCCTGCAGGAGAGCATCTTCAGACGCACAGCTTTGGAGGAGGATCAGGAGCGCATAGAGGAGGTAGGAGAGCTGCTGGGCACTGCTACCTGTGTCCTTCTGGGCAGGGAAGAATGGAAGGAGTTATCTTACCACCGTGATCTTCTTTCCTTTTCTCGAAGCCCGAGCCAGAGACCCTGGATGACACGATCACATTCATTGTATTGCTGTCTGTCATTGCAATCATTTTACTCGTACTGAAGGGCGTCTTCCACGTAAGCCATTATCTTGCTTCACACACAGCTGTCTGTCTTGTAGCTGGAGTGCCCAGGTGATGAGACCCAGGTGCCCCTGCACATGCCCCTGCATGTGCTGGAGACCACAGGAGATGTTTTTCCAAGCCTGGAGCTTGTGGCAGCTTCCACAGTACCTGGCTCAGCAGGGTTCAGCCTGCCTGGGGGAAGTTGGTCCTGCTTTCTGTCCCCACTCTCCCCAGCTTTGCTTTGTTCTCCTGCCTTCAGCCACAGAGCAATGAGATTGGGAGCTCTGGGAGTTCATTACAGCTCTGGGAGTTCCTGTAGAGAGAAACAGGAAACTGGGAAGGAAGGATAGGTTCTTTTTTAAATCATTGCTGCAGGCTCTGACTTGCATGTGTGTAGAACAGGCTGGGTTGCATGAAGGATCTTTTGGTCTCCTATGCTTTGTAGAGTATGATAAAAAACTCTGGTGTTACAAGTCTCTCTCCTTTCCAAGGTGTGTTCTCAATATGCTGCAGCTGTTTGCCAACAGCTACTCAGCAGTCAGTTATGGCTGAGAAGGTAACTGCTACCTGCCCATGCCACTGCTGTGGCACCAAGAGTCTTTGCTGTGCAGAGAAACTCTTCCTGGAGCCCCGCAGCTGTGCAGGTGCCGCTGCCAAGGACTGCCCTGGCTGTGTTTCAAACACATCGTGTTTGGGAGAGCCCTAGGAAAGGGGGTCCTGAGCAAGAGCACTGGGCATGGCCAGGAGCTCCCAGCCCAACCATCCCTTCATGCACCAGTGGTGCTCCCCTAGATGGGGTGCATGTGTTGAGCTGGGCAGGGATGTCCTTTCTGAAGCCCCTATCTTCTTTGGGCTCAGCTGAAATGCCCCCGAGCAGGAAGAGGTGCTGCAACTCCTGCAGCTCCCTCTGGTCAAATCCCCCAGCTTATTTCCTTTGGTTTTCAGGTTGTCTGTAAAACTGCGACAGAAATGGAGGAAAAACAAGTACAGAGAGTCAGGCGATGCAGAGCAGGTAAGTGCAGGCAGCAGATGCCATTTCTGCTCCTCCACCTGCACCACCTGCTCTTCCTCAGCTCTCCAAATCCTTCCCTTCCATGGCAATTTCCAGGACTTGCCTGAGCTCAGTGAAGCTGAGCTGCTGTTGGTTCAATACATCATGGATGTCCTTGACAAAGAGGAAGAAGAATTGCAGAAGCAAATGCAGAAGGAGAATACTGATGACTTGCAGGTAAAGACAGAATGTGAAAAACTCAAGTGCGGGAGAGAAGATTTTCAAGATGTGGTGAATAAGAAAGTAGAATGCCATCACTTGCTCTCCAGCTCCTATTCTGATACAAGAACTGCTAAAACTTTTGGGTGTTATTTTCTTATCTATTTCCTTGGATCCAACTTCATGCATTGGAGACTATTTCCTTGGCTATTTCCTTGCTTCTATTCCTTTGACTTTTCCTTGCGCTTCTTTCCTTGGATGTTGTTTCTTTGCTGTTATTCCAGATGGAAGAAGCCTAAGGAAATGCTGTTACCCAGAGACAAGATATTCCAGTCTGGGCCCTGCCCTGCATCCAGCACCCCAAGATCTGGACCACTTACCTCCATGACTCCTCTCTGCAGGGGAGGATGCTCCTGGTGGGTGGCATGCTTAGAACACCCCAAAGTCCTCTGAGGACTGGGGTATCCCAAGCAGTCACCGCATCCAGGCTTCAGAGCTGCATCCTTCCCGGGGCCATGACATCCTGGGGCCCCCCTGCACAACCCTCCGTGTGTAGCTGTTGTTCCCAGATGGGAATGCTTTCCCAATAAATGCTGTATTCGTACAGAGTGTCCTGGAAGTGTCCACGTGTTTGCTGGGCTGTGCCCTTTTCTATGGGGCTGCACACACGTGAACAGGGTTGTGGTTGTGTACCTAGTGCCAGAAGCAGGACTCATGTTTGAAGTGACAAGCATTGAACCCTTGAGATTGAGCTTCTGGAGTAAACCACACTCATGATAAGTCTAGCGATAGACACTTCAGAGATGAGGTGGAAGATCAAGCTCCAAGGCAGAACTATGTCAGTTCTCACAGACAGCCAAAGAAGGAGGACAGCCAGCTTTGGGTGGGACATAATCAGCTTTTCTACGAGGTCTTGAGCCCTGTGAAAGCAGAGGGAGAGCCCAGAGCCACCTCCACCAAAGCCCAGCAGGGTCTAAACAGGAACCTGGATTTTCTCTCTGACCCATTGGTTCAGAGCTGCCCCTCTGCTGCCAGCAGCAGGGGAGAGGCCACAGCTGAAGGGAGCATTCCCCTCTAGGCGGGCACCCTCTGATCATCCCTGATAGCACAGACACACACTGGAAGCATGGGATGAAGGCTCCAGGTTGCTTAATAAAGCTGGGCTCTCCCAAGGTGCAGACCTAGCAAACCCCTGTCAATCATCACCTGCACTTGCTGGAGACAGCAAAAGCCTGCAGTGGTTCATGGAGCAAGCCCTGAGGATGGACTGCAGGCTGCCCCAGCTCCAGCTGGCCTGTGCCAGGATAGTCTCAAAGACCAGGCTGCTTCTAAATGTGCTCAGTGAGAGGCAAGAGAAACCAGGGAGCCTGTGATCACATGGACCAGTGTCCTCTGCAGGAGAGTATCTCAAGAGAGCGGCTGCGCACTGCTGCCTGTGTCCTTTTCAGGATGAATCCCCCTGCTCCTGGATACATGATGGATGCCCTTAATAAAGAAGAAGAATTCCAGTAAGAGACACAATGCAAAGAACTCAGGTGAAGGGGAAAAGAACTTAAAAAGGTGTCCTCATTTGAAAGACAGGTGTCTGCAAGGGAAAGCAGGGCCTTCCCTGAGGGAGGACATCTCCAAAACCTTTACAGGGGTGCTTTCTCACAGGGACTCTGGACCATGGCATCCTTCATTGACTCCTGGGAAGCAAAAACTTCTGAAGGTGTGTCCTGGGGTGATGTTATGTTGCTTGTATCCCCAATGTTGTGTTCTGTTTAAGTGAAGGTTTGTTTTGTCTGCTTATCAGCTGGCTCCCCTCCCCCATCGTCTGTGCTCAGGGGAGGCTAGCTCTGCTGGCTTTGCAGGCTTTGCAGGCTTTGCAGGCTTTGCAGGCTTTGGTGGCTCTTGCTTTCTTTGCTTGCTTGCTTGCTGGCTTTAGCTTTGCTGGCTTTTGCTTTTGCTTGTTAGTTAATTTAGTTAGGCAGTCCAAACACTTTCCATGGACTGTTTATTTTTTTTTTTGTTCTTTCTTTCCCTTTCTATACACCATCTGAACCTGTTCTGGACCAGGACCTGTGGATCTGCAGCAGTCATTCCCAGCGCCAGAGACTGATACCACTCGCAGGAGAGATTTTTCTGAGTTTGTCATCCTCTCACACCGGTGAAAGAATTTTTTTGTCATCTGGGGCTGTTCATTTTCTCTTCTTGTGTTGGGGAGTGTTTTGTTTGATTAATAAACAGGTTTTTTCCACTTTTCCTCTGAGGAAATTCTTCCCGAATCTGGTGGTAGGGGGAGGAGTCGTAGGGGTTTTGTTTTCTGGGGACTCCTTCGGGAGGTTTTCCCTAAATTTGCCCTAAACTAGGACAAGGTGGA
The DNA here is from genome assembly GCF_009819885.2 of Catharus ustulatus. Lineage (NCBI taxonomy): Eukaryota > Metazoa > Chordata > Aves > Passeriformes > Turdidae > Catharus > Catharus ustulatus. The sequence goes on from NC_046243.1 coordinate 6,933,719, forward strand.
AGGCCAACAGGTACCAATTGCCACCTTGACGATGCACCACCGGCAGTATCAGATGAATCAGCATGCCATGATTTCCATCCACAAGATGATCCATGACCGGGAGGGGTTGTCAGTAAGGCCCACTCACCCTTCAACAGCCCCATCTGGCCTGTGTGCAAGCAAGAGCCCTGCCCAAGAGATCCAGTTCCTGGGGGTAAAGTGGCAAGACAGACTGCACCGGATCCCCACTGAGGTCATCAAGAAAACCACCACAATGTCTCCACTGACCAGCAAAAAGGAAACACAAGTTTTCCTAGGTGCTATAGGCTTTTGGAGAATGCACATTCCCAAGTACAGTCATATTGTGAGCCCTCTCTACCTGGTCACCTGCCAGAAGAATGATTTCCACTGAGGTGCTGAGCAGCAGCAAGCCTTTGCCCAGATCAAACAGGAGATCGCTCATGCCGTAGCCCTTGGCCCAGTCAGGACGGGACCAGAGGTGCAGAATGTGCTTTATTCTGCAGCCGGGAACCATGGCCTGTCCTGCAGCCTTTGGCAGAAGGTGCCTGGGGAGACTCGAGGCCGACCTCTGGGATTCTAGAGCCGAAGCTGCAGAGGGTCTGAAGCCAACTACACTCCCACAGAGAAGGAGATCTTGGCTGCCTATGAAGGAGTCCAAGCTGCCTCAGAGGTATTAGCATGGAAGCACAACTCCTCCTGGCACCCCGACTACCAATGCTGGGGTGGATGTTCAAAGGAAAGGTTTCCTCTACCCACCACGCCACCGACGCCACATGGAGCAAGTGGATTGCCCCCATCACGCAACGTGCCCACATTGGAAACCCGCATCGCCCTGGGATTTTGGAGATAATTATCAACTGGCCAGAAGGTGAAGATTTTGGTCTCAATGACGAGGAAAAAGAACAAGTAACTCGGGCTGAAGAAACCCCACCATACAACCAACTGCCAGCAGACAAACCACGCTACGCTCTTTTCACTGATCATACCTGTCACGCTGTGGGGATGAACCGGAGGTGGAAAGCAGCCGTATGGAGCCCCACATGACAGGTTGCACAAGCTACCGAAGGAGAAGGTGGATCAAGTCAACTTGCTGAACTCAAAGCCGTTTGCCTGGCCCTGGACATTGCTGAAAGAGAGAAGTGGCCAAAGCTCTACCTTTATACTGACTCATGGATGGTAGCCAATGCTCTGTGGGGTTGGTTGGAAAGGTGGAAAAAGGCAAACTGGCAACATAGAGGAAAACCAATTTGGGCCGCTGATGAGTGGAAAGACATTGCCACTTGGGTAGAGAAGCTACCTGTGAAAGTTTGTCATGTGGATGCCCATGTCCCCAACAGTTGGGCTAATGAAGAGCACCGACACAACGAGCAGGTAGATCAGACTGCACAGATAGAAGTGTCAAAGACAGATTTAGATTGGCAACACAAGGGGGAATTGTTCCTGGCTCGATGGGCCCATGATGCCTCAGGTCATCAGGGCAGAGATGCCACCTATAAGTGGGCACGAGACCGAGGGGTGGATCTAACCATGGACAGGTATTTCTCAGGTTATCCATGACTGTGATACGTGCGCTGCCATCAAACAAGCCAAGCGGGGGAAGCCTCTCTGATATGGGGCTGCATATATGGTCCAAATATAAGTACAGGGAGTCCTGGCAGATTGACTACATCACACTGCCTCAAACCTGCCACGGCAAGCACTACGTGCAGACCATGGTGGAAGCCACCACCGGATGGTTGGAAACCTACCCTGTGTCTCATGCCATTGCCCGTAACACCATCCTGTGCCTTGAGAAATATGTCCTTTGGAGGCATGGTACCCCTGACAGAATTGAGTCAGACATCGGGAGTACAGTAATTTCACGAATACAAGCCGCACCAATTTGACCAAAATTTTGGTGGAAACCCGGACGTGCGGCCAATATTCCGGGGCGGCTAATACATTAACAAAATTCTAAAAGCTGCCAACACGGAAGTGAGAGCCCGCGGCAGCCCCAAGCCAAGCTGGAGCCCGGCCGGCCCCGGCTGAGGTGGGAAAGCCGGGCAGAGGCGGGGCCAGCAGTGTGGGGGCGGGCGGCAGAGCCTGAGCCAGCAGGGCGGGGCAGGGAGGGCGGCAGAGCCCGGGCCAGCAGGGCGGGGAAGCCCGGGAGAACTGGGGCTAGCAGTGCAGGGGAGCCCGACTGCATAGGGGAAGATAGCAGAAGCAGGAAGCCCGGCGGCGGGGGAAAGCCCCCTAGAAGCAGGGCTGGCAGTGCACGGGAGCCACATTGCATAGGATAGGATAGTAGAAGCAGGAAGCCCGGTGGCGCGGGGCTGCCCGGCGGCAGGGAAAAGCCCCCTAGAAGCAGGGCTGGCAGTGCACGGGAGCCACATTGCATAGGAGAGGACAGTTGAAGCAGGAAGCCCGGCGAGCAGGGCTGCCCGGCGGCGGGGAAAAGCCCCGTAGAAGCAGGGCTGGCAGTGCACGGGAGCCCAGGGGAACCAGGGCTAGCAGCGTGGGGGAGCCCGGCGGTGCGGCGGCCAGCAGTGCCGGCCAGGGCGAGCCAACATGGCAGCGGCGGTGCAGACGGGAGCGGGGAGCCAGGGAGTCTGGCAGCGGCGGCGGCAGCAGCACCGCCTGCAGGGCAAGCAAACGCAGCAGTGGCAGTGCAGACGGGAGCAGGGAGCCTGGCGGCGGCGGCGGCAGCAACACCGCCCGGCCGGCCCAGCCAAGCCGTAGCGCCGAGCCGGGCCATCCACCCCTATCGGCAACCATGAGCGGGCCGACCCTGCCTGGCCCCGCCCCGAGCCAGTAAAGCCCGCTATGCCGCGATCCTGTTACTAATTGGCCAATTTGTGAAAGCTGCGCACGGATTCTCGCTATGAACGAAAGTGCGGCTAATATTCGGGGTGCGGCTTATCTATTGACAAAGACAGCAACATTGTCGAGGCACCGGGGGTGCGGCTTATAATCCGTGCGGCTTGTATTCGTGAAACTACTGTAATTTCATAAACCACTGGTCTAGGGAACACTGCATTGAGTGGGTGTACCATATCCCCTACCATGCACCAGCAACTGGGAAGGTTGAACGGTGCAATGGCCTGCTTAAAACCACCTTGAAGGCACTTGGTGGGGGGACTTTCAAGAACTGTGAGAGTAATCTACTAAAGGCCACATGGTTAGTGAATACCCAAGGCTCCACTAACCGAGCAGGCCCTGCCCAATCTGAGCTCTTGGGAACACCAGATGGAGATAAGGTTCCAGTGGTACACATGAGAGGTATGCTAGGGAAAACTGTTTGGGTGAACTCTGCCTCCAGCAAAGACAATCCTGTCTGTGGAGTGGTTTTTGCTCAAGGACCAGGTTGTACCTGGTGGATGATGCAAAAGGATGGAGAGATCCAATGCATACCCCAAGTAGACCTTTTTCTAGGGTGAACTGTCTATGATACTGTGTCTGTAACTACATGTATTTATATAATTTGAAGGTTTTAATTTGATGTAGTATGTTAACATGGGAAAAATTTGGGGTGGATAATGTTGGGGGTTGGGGGGGGTTTACTCTTCCTCTGTGGAGAATTTTCTCCATTAACATGCTAAGGAAGTCGGCCAGGCGGCTCCCTCAGCTTTTGATTGCTCAAAACAAAAGGGATGGGTGGGGACTGTCTCCCTCCCTCAATCGCTGGCAGGGTTTGGGGGTTCTGAGTGGCTGTTTTTTTTTTTTCTTCCTGGGGACACTCGCTGGTATGAACGCTGAGGAGAGAGGTTTCCCTGCAGTAGGATTTGCCCTGCACCCTGCACTGCTACAGCCTCCTGCCTCTGAGACCACTGCTGGAACTGGGACCCAAACGGTGAGCAGGGAGTTCTTCCTTCACCCTTCTCCCACCTGGCACACGGCCCTGCAACCTCCGCCTCCCTGCTCCCGCCTGTTGCTGCCGCAGCTGCGAGGGGGCCCACTCCGCTCTCCACTGGGACCGTGCGGAGGAGAAGAGTGTCTGCGACTGAAAAAGGGACTGGGACTGAGTTTTGTTCTGTTTTGTTGCTGATTTTCATAGCTGATGTTCTTGTTTGTCTTGTAGATATATCAGTAAAGAACTGTTATTCCTAAACCCATACCTTTGCCTGAGAGCCCCTTAATTTCCAAATTATCATAAACTGGAGGGAGGGGATTTTCACTCTCCATTTTAGGAAAAGCTCCCACCTTTTTCTTGGCAGTACCTGTCTCCCAAACCAGGACACATGGACAAACTTAAAATCTTATTTCCTTTAAGGTGCCTGGGGAGACTTATTTCCCTTAAAATCTTAAAATCTTATTTCCCTTAAGCCAGACTTGATTTAATCTTCTGGCAGTCAGAGCTCTGTTTGCTCTTGCCAGGGCATCCTCGTTATCAGGCTGCATGTGCTGATTAAATCTGCAGTACTATCAGTCTCATTTGCATTACCTATATCCACACCCCATTGTCCCAGTTCCTCTCCCACTTCATTGCGTTCTATGGGCCAAGATGGCGCTGACCTAATGAGAAGTCCCACCATCTTAGGACCTCTGGTTATAGACTTGATAAAAAAATCAAGATGGTGACTCCTCCTTGCCCTACCCTGTTCCCGCCTTTCCACCTGTTTCCTCCTCCATCGCCTCGAACTCTGCATTGGGCCCCTCCCATCCACTTGTGTCAGAGGTTGCATCAGCATCAGATCCTCCTCCTGCCCTCCCACTAGGAAACTCCACCCTGTCCTCCCTGGCGCAAGCCACATCTCTCTACTCCCTCCCTCTTCTGGTTCCCACACCACTGGAACTGGAAGTAGGCAAGATCGGAAGGTGGCCATCTTGGCTACCAAGAGCCCAAGTCACTGGGCCCTGCCAGTCCACTGGGAGGCTCAGACCCATGCCGATCCTTCCTCATCCTCCAACAGTGTAATAACGACAGTGACTCCTCATGCCCTAACACCAGTCCAGAGGATTTGTGGGCCCGGGTCTGGAGAGAAACTGTCAGGGATGGCAATCTTGAGATGACTGAGAAGCTACATAATACTGTAGCTCTGGTTATCCTCAAGAGAGGGGGGGAACCCAAAATGGGAATAGGTGCCTTATGCTGAGCTGGAAGAATTTGTAAAACAGCAAAAGACTGTGGAAGTCACCGCATTTCAAAAATATACTCAAAATTACTTTGTCTGGCCATGTCATCATGCCACATGACATAAGGCATGTCATGTCACTCCTGCTTTCTTCCACAGAGTTCCTCTTATGGGAGTCTCTGTGGAGGAAGCAGTTGAGAACTGTGTTGTCAGCTCACAAAAACGAGGAAAGGGGTGTGCAACCAGCTATGGAAATTCTAAGCAGAGAGGGTGATTACGGACAACCGGAGGAACAAGCTCAGAGCCTTCCTCTGCCAATCTTGGAATAAATTAAGACTGTTGCCTATACAGCTCTTTCCAAATCCCAGTTAGCACCCAACCCCAACAAAACTTTTGTGATATCTGCCAGGGCACTGATGAGACTTAATAAAAATTAAGTTCATAGACAGGCTAAAGGATGCCAACAAAAAACAAATCAACAATCCTCAGGCCAGGGAGGAGTTGCTGTGGAAGATGGTTGCTGCAAACACAAACAGAGAGCGCAAGAGGGCCATCCCAGCGCTTCCCCTGGATCCTGAACCCACCATTTCCCAGATGGTGGAAGTCTGTACCAAGGTTAAATCCATCGAGCACACCATTGCCCTGGCTGTGAGTAGGGGAATGGGAGAAGCCATGACCACCCATGCCAACATGACCATAGTGTGTTTTAACTGCAGCCAAATGGGGCACGTACAGGCTGATTGTCCATTTCCCTTCTCTGGTCCCAACCAAATTCGCTGTTGCCACTTTCAACACCTGCTGGGAAATGGCCTGCACTGTGACACCAAATGGCAGGTCATTTTGCCCCGGTCTTCCTACCATTCAGGAAAACCAGTTTGTGGCAGGCACATTTCCAAAGACCATGACTTCCAGTGCGGATTCCGGTTCTCCAGACAAACTAAACAACTAGACCAACAGACCCAATGGGTGCTGCACTGCAATTTTTTGGTGCAGTTTGACAATGATGCAATTGCCCATATACCAACTGACCAGTCTGGGCGCAAGGAAGGACCAGCAAACATTTGAATAGTTGGGGATGTAAACATACACCTAGAGATCTCTCGGTAATCCTTGAAGTCATCTTAGTGGATTCTAGGCAAGAGGTAACCATTTCAGGAATGTGTATTAATCCACCTTTCCTCCTCACAAAAGGCATCTCCTCTGCCCCGATGTACATTCTGCATGGACAAGACTTTTCAGATTGGGACAAGTATGACATCTACCTGACGCACTCCCCTGGTACTGGGGAGTGACAAGCCAAAAATTAGGTAAAGCCTGTTTAATCGAGTCAAATCAACTTACCTTACGGGTACGTGTGGACATGGGAGCAGATGTCACCCTCATCTCCCGCTCCCGGTGGCCTGAGGAATGGGAGCTAGTGTCACCTTCTGGCACCATCTCTGGGATTGGAGGAGTGGCCACATCTCTAAGGAGCAAGTACCTCATCACCACCGAGGACCTGAGGGACAGGTAGCCACAGTAAGGCCTTTTGTCACCCAAGGGCACCTGACTCTGTGGGGCAGGTACCTGTTGTCCCAATGTGGGGCTAGAAATCCCACGACCATCTTGGGATTTCTACTTGGGACCACTGTAGAGTGCGCCACCCCACACTTACAGTAATTTCACGACTATAAGGTGCACCCTTTTGACTAAATTTTTCACCCAAACCCGGAAGTGCGCCTTATAGTCTGGTGCGCCTTATATAATGGACAAAGTTGCGAAATTTGCCAAACCGGAAGTGTGAGCCGCAATGGGGGGGCGGTGCTGTGGGAGCACCGAGTTGCAAGGGGGGAGCAGGAGCCGCAAGGGGAGGGAGGGAGCTGCCGCCAGCCCCAGCCCGGGCGCAGGCGGAACAAGAAGCCGGGCGGCACCACCCGAGGCGCGGGGGCAGCGGGAATGAGAAGCCGGGCGGTGCTGGCCCCAGCCCGGGCGCAGGGTAAACGAGAACCCGGGCGGCCCTGGCCTGGGCACAGGGGGGACGAGAAGTGCAAGCCTGCAACAGCCCCGAGCAGAGCCCGCCCGGCAGCGGCATCGGAGCAGCAGTGGCGCAGCCCCTGTGGCCGCGGCAAAGTGGCGTTGTCGTCATCGAGGCCCCTGCGCCTGGGGCTGCGTTTAAAGGTTACACCGATCTTTGAAAAATGTTTGCAAATTGAGCACGTGCCAGTAATTTGTTACTTTGTTGCGCGCCGCACGGCTCCTCCCTGCAAAACAAAAATGGGCCTTATAGTCCGGTGCGCCTTATGGTCGTGAAATTACTGTACCTGGAAGATCGACAAACCAGTGTGGGTGGACCATGGCCCCTCTCAGAAGAAAAATTAAAGGTGATCGAGTCCCTCATTAAGGAGTAGTTGTCCAACAGCCACTAACACCCTCCACAAGCCCTTGGAACACACTTGCCTTTGCCAATAAAAAACCAGGCAGGGACAGGTGGAGACTCCTACAGGACCTCTGTAAGATCAGTGAGGTCCTGGAGGACTGCTATCCTACTGCTAATAGTTATTAACCCTCTTTTTCCCAGTTCCTTCCCAGAGTCCTTCCTTCACCCCTCCTCTCCCCACGTTTCTTTTCAGTTTAATCAAATTAAAATGGGGGGTTGAAAAGGGGGTGTTGGAAAGAAAAGGACTAATTTAGTTATTTTTTCCATTTGTCCTTTTGTTTCTATGTTTAATCTTCATTAATTTCAAAGTTTATGATTGGCTACCCTGGAACAACATCATGCATGTCAATGTTTGCATACTTTGGATAATCCTGCCCTCCACTGCGACCACCGCATGGATTGTCCTGCAACCCAAATGGAATGTTTGAGTCACCCTCGCAAAGTCCATTAAACAGGACAATTCTGCATGTCCACGGGCATTGTGGCGGATCTTCTGACTACATGCCTGGTGGACATTCCTTTGACAGCAAGAGACTATCCTTTTGCAGGCAAGAAACCCAACCCGGTAGATGCCTGGGATGAGTGGACTAAGATCTTGCCTCATGCACCAGAGGAACCCCAGAAACTGGACTTGTTGGGGTCCTTCAGGACCACATTTTGTATTATAGGTGACCATATCAGCCTGTGCCAAATTTCAATTACACCTATTCCTTCCTCAGGAAAGATGCGACTCCGATTAAGAAAAGTTATTCCTTTGACTGGTGCAATTACACAATATCTTTGTCTACATCTAATCCTAGGAGTGCAGGGAGTGTTCCGATGATGAACCAGTCAGAGAACAACTTATTGCCTGCCTGTGGATGACGGCGTTACTGAGGGGCGGGGGGTGTTATCAGGGTGAGTTACCTCAGCAATTTGATAAAAGTGTGTGATATTTCTCTGTATGTTTTTAAGTGTTTTCAGTCTTGTGCGGCTGTGTGGCTAGCTGTCCTTGTGTGGCTGCGCGGCTGGCTGGGTTCACGTGGAGCGGGGGTGGGGGGGGCGCTGGGCTCGCGCAGATGAGTGGGGGGAGATGCAGCTCTGCTCGGAGCTTGGCTGCCCGCCTGCGCGGTTGAGTGCCTGTTTAAAGGCAACGCGGATCCGTTGGGAATGCTCGCAAAATGACCACACTATTGTTCGTGTCTTTTTCGGCTTGTAAATAAAACTTGCAGGGAACGCTGCCGCAGCTATTGTCTGTGTCTTTTTTCACTTGGAAATAATGTTTCCAAGGTCGGCAGTAAGCCAGTAAGCCCCGGCGATCCGCAATTCTGTTACTAAATGACGACTTTGTGAAAGTTCGTCGCGAAGGAAAGTGCGGCTAATATTTGGGTGCGGCTTTTTTATTGACAAAGACAAGAACTTTGCTGACATACCGGAAATGCGGCTTATACTCCGTGTGGCTTGTATTCGTGAAATTACTGTAAGTTTCTATGTTTTATTAAGTTCATCAAGAAAACTGTGGGAGAGGCATTTTTAATAAGTAAAAAAGGGGAGATGTTGCATTCCAGGAGTCAATGAAGGATGCCATGGTCCAAAGGCCCTGGGAGTAAACACCCCTCTAAAGGTTGTGGAGATATCCTCTCACAGTTCGCTGCAATTCTATGTTAATTTACCCAGTTATGTCATCCCTATTCTCCTCTTGGAGGTTCTTAACCACAGCAGAGACATGAGCCTGCATTGGGCCATTGATCATACTCTTGTTGTTCCTAAGCTTATTGGTGACAGAACCCACTGTCTGTCAGTTGCTATCAGCATTAATTGTTGCAGTGAAGGTGGTGTATTGAGGTGTCTCTAGGTTTGCCAGATTCCATAGCTGCCCTGTGCACCTGACCTTGTCAGGGTCATTGTCATGCTGTCCATCCCTCCCAAAGAGTAGCTCCAGTACTGCCACTTCCCTCAGCTGTTGGATTCCTTCCTCAAGGGTGTTCCAGTGCATTCTATGGTGGTGCTTCTGCATTCTCTCTCTGTTGACAAACCTCTCTCTTACACTCATTCAAAGCCGCTCCCAGAGGGAAAGGGGCCCTGGCTCCCTTACAAATACTTGATCCACACCTGAGTCCTGTGTCAAGGGTCCCAAAATTCCTTGCCTCAGTACCATCCAGTTACACACCTGTACCCATAAGGTCCCAGACCCGAAGTAGCCAGGTTGTATAAGCCTCGCACTCCCTTTATAAAATGTCTTTTGGCAGATTATGGAGACTCTCATACCACAGGGACTCGGTAATGATTTCAACCTCTGCCTCCGTTGCTCGCTGTGAGAACCTTCCTTTCTGATCCTTATTATCTAGGTGCTTTGATTTAATCTTAGACTTCTTTGTTTCCACAGGGGCGACTGTGACTGCCCTTTGGGTTCAGATGGAACCTGGATGGTTCTAACGTTTGTGGGTTCCACTGCTACATCATCAGACTCTTCCTCTTTAAGGCAGGGGGAAGGTTTCTCACTAGCTGGAGAGATGTACTCCTTCATCATGTGGTCCATCTGATATATCTCCTTCACTAGAACCCCCATCCAATCCACATGGTTCACTTCTGAGGTGGGCTGTGGGGCAGGGACAGGCTGCGGGCCAGCATCCCTGTTTTTGGGGTAGGTATCAGGGTGGTTATCCAAGTCAATCTCCCCATATCTCTGAATGTTAAATAGAACAGGTTTAACAGGCATATCAGCAACACCTGGCACGGTATGATATCATTAGCATTTAGGGAGGATTTCAACCCTTTGAAAACTGGTGGGGTGGACATAAAAAACTGGGTGAAGGTTTGGGAGAAAATTTCCCCTGCTGTCACTTCCTCACAGTAGGTACCATTACTGAAGTAACCCCAAAAACATACAGTTAGCGTGTGATAGCTCTAAATCCATGTACCCACTTTCCAGAGGAAGTTAAAAATCTACAAATTCTTCACTTTATTAACTTACAAAATAAATTGAATAACAGCCACAGTAGCTTTACTTATAGGACCCATATTTAGATAAGGGACTGCAAAGGGGAGAGATATAGCTGTGACCATGTGCAACCCGAACAAGGGTAAGCTAGACTACATGGTGCCACCTAAAACAAAAAATTAGGTCATTAAAGAACTGTTATTCCATTTCCACCCTTTCCTCTTGATGCCTTCAGGCCCCACTGTTGGGTTCCAAAATCTGTCCTGGTTTGAAAGGACAGGTGCCTGCCTGGGAAAGCAGGACCTTCTCTCGAAATGGAGAAAGTAAATCTCTCCCCTGAATTAGTATGATTTTGAAATGAAGGGGCTCTCAGGCAAAGATATGGGGATAGAAATAACCGTTCTTTACTAACATATATATAACAAGGCAAACAAAAGCACAACAACTATGGAATTAGCAACAAACAGAACAGGGACCCAGTAAGAGTCCTCTCGGCCACAAGCACTTTTTCCCTTTGGTGCAGTTACCGTCACAGCTTGCAGTGAGGGCTGGCAGGTTCCTGGTGGACAGGGCAGATGCGACCATCCCGTGCAGCTGCAGGGGCACTGGGTTGATGGTGGCTGTGTCCCAAATGGGAAAGGGATGGAGGAGAGGTAGGATGCTTGGAAAACAGCAAGCTGAAAGTGGAAGGGCGTCCTAGTGGATCCGGTGGTAAGGGGTCCAACACTAGAAGAGGCAGCTCTCGGCATTGGGATGGCAGAGTTAGCAGTGACATTCCTGCTCCAAAACCAAGAGTGAGCAAGAATGAGGTACTGCCCACCCGTCCCCGGACCCCCACCGCCTTCTGAGAGAAAAATTAACAAAAAAACCTCCCCACCATCTCTCAAGGACCCAGCCATCAGTGCTTCTTAGAACGTCAATGGGAAAAAATTCCACAGGCAAAGAGGAAAGGAAAAAATCAACTTCCAACAGAAGGCGACACATTAATTGGGTCAAAAACCATTTTCCTGAACCTTCAGTTACAGGAAAGGAACTGCTGAGGCTTTCTCTAGGTGTGTTTCTCATGTTATCTCCATGCTGTTATTAGAGCAGGAAGTGCCCCAGAGAATCAGCAACAGCGAAGGCATGCCATAAGCCTAGGACGAGTTACCTGTACACACTCACTGCAGTGCACACCAAGACCTGGCACATTTATCCCTAAAGAGAAAAGGATGCAGCAGGCCACTACGAGGTGGGGACACCCAGCCAAGGCATCAACACCTCGGGGTTTTCCTAATCCCTTACTGCAATGTTTCTCCCTGAATTCAATAAAAGCAAAGTTTGTCCTCATTCCTCCCAGTGTTGCTGATGTATTTGTAAAAGCAGTTTCGCGTCTCCCTTTTGGCGTTGGCCAAATTCAGTTCCAGCTGGGCCTTTGCCTTTCTGTCTTCCTCTCTGCATGCCCCAAGAACACCCTTGCCGTCCACCTGCGCTGCTGCCTTTCTTGCAAAGCTGTAAATTCGGTGTTTTCTCTAAGTCCCAGCCAAAGCTTCCTGAGTGCTCAGCCGCTCTGCTTCCTCACCAGGTCATCTTTGGGCACACGAGCATGGCCTGTTCCTGCCTGCACCTTCAAGGATTTCTCCTTGCACAATGTCCAGCCTCCCTGGACTCCTCTGCCCCTCAGGACTGTGTCCTCAGGGAGCCTCTCTGTTGTTGCAGCCTGGTTTTATCCCTAATGTTCCATTCCCCGCTGCATTCTTAAGTTTGTACCCTTCCCACCTAGTTGTCCATCT